>NC_133331.1:201153954-201453954 GCF_042186555.1 Aquarana catesbeiana
TAGTCATAAAGGGATGGACATGGTCAGTAACAATACTCAGGTAGGTCGTGGCATTTAAACAATGCTCAATTGGTACTAAGGAGCCCAAAGTGTGCCAAGAAAATATCCCTCACACCATTACACCACCACCAGCCTGAACCGCTGATACAAGGCAGGATAGATCCATGCTTTCATGTTCTGCTTTCCAAATTCTGACCCTACATCTGAATGTCACAGCTGTAATCGAGAGTCATCTTCTATTGTCCAATTTTGATGAGTCTGTGTGAATTGTAGCCTCAATTTCCTGTTCTTAGCTGACAGGAGTGGCACCCAGTGTGGTATTCTGCTGCTGTAGCTCATCTGTTTCTTCAGAGATAGTATTCTGCATACCTTGGTTGTAACGAGTGGTTATTTGAGTTACTGTTGCCTTTCTATCATCTCAAAACCATCTGCTCATTCTCCTTTGACATCAACAAGGCATTTTCGCCAATCAATGGATTTTTCCCTTTTTCGGACCATTCTCTGTAAACCCGAGAGATGATTGTGCGTAAAAATCCCAGTAGATCAGCAGTTTTTGAAATACCGTCTGGCACCGACAAACATGCCAGGTTCAGTCACTTAAATCCTTTTTTTCCCATTCTGACGCTCACTTTGAACTTCAGCAAGTCTTCTTCACCACGTCTAGATGCCCAAATGCATTGAGTTGCTGCCATATGATTGGCTGATTAGCAATTTGTGTTACCAAGCAATTAAACAGGTGTACCTAATAAAGTGACCAGTGAGTGTATACATTAATGATAAGAAGCACCAAATAATGGTAATCCCATTGTTGTGCATTGTCAAGCATAAATCCACACAAATGTGAAGTCAGACTTCTTGCTTCACCTTCCACGTTCTGTCTAATGGTGTCCACACACACACACACACACACACACACACACACATCGATAAATGATCGATGTCTTTTCCGATCGCTCTCTCCCGACTGGACTAATCATTCTACAGTCAAAAGACCAATTCAACTAATGACACAACACAGGGGGGTGAATTTTGAGCGGTATCTGGAAGATGCATAGTTGCAATCTCATTTTCTATTTTGTGTAGACGCAGCGAGACTGAATGCACCCAGACACTGCTGAACAAGCATCCAATCACTACAAAGCTTTTTATTATCCTCCTCAGCAGGTCATAGCCAAGCACAGCTTATGATGTTGCTAAGGGCTTATGCAGACAATCAGGGAGATACTAATTCTCTATGAAGTCTGAACAAAAAAAAGGGAAGGGTCACTCAGATGCAGCATGGTTAAAAAAAAACAAAAAAACAAAAAACACACACACACACACACACACACACACACACACACACACACACACACAAACAGAATTACAAAACATTTCTTTGTTAAGATGAAGATGTTTTTTGATGGATCAAGTCCAAAAGGTTTTCAAATCCAAGTCTATTATTAGGTGATAAAAATGCTGACTCAAGAGGGAAGTTCATCTTGAAGTATCGCTCAACACCCACAACATGATGACTACCTGCTACCAGGATTTCTGGATTACACCTGATCTGTAAATAAATGCAGAGCAGATAAAACTTTTATCAGTTATACTACCATGCAATATGCCAATTAAGACCAGATTTTTGGATTAAAATTTGGAACAAAGTAGGAAATAATCTGATTGTCTATCAGATGGGCATGCTATGGTGTTCCTTTGTGTGAGATATGGAATGATCCTGTTAGTCCCCCTGCTCTACTACTTCAAACTGACCAGGTTGGACATGAGAGCACATCTATCTCAGTAGGGTCAGTTATCAGGCTGTGCTGGGAGCATAGCCTGCCTGTCCTCCAATGGCCAAGACTTTGCACAGCCATTCACTAGGGAAAAAAAAATAATAATAATATCAGTGAACTGCTGTTTCTTCACCCCTGGCTCTCTAAGCCCCTTATGCAGTTGAGAACAAAAAAATATATATATTTACAATATACAAACACATTTTGTATTACATGTCTATTGTGAAATGGAACGGGTTGTTTTACAAGGTAAAAGTCCACATTTACTTTAAAGGGTTGTAAACCCTCATGTTTTTTTTCACCTTAATGCATCCTACGGTGAAAACTTCTGGTAGTCACCAGCCCCCCTGCCCCCCCCCCCGTTTTACTCACCTGAGCCCCATAAATTCCCACGCCAGAGATGCGCTGTCCCTCTATGCACGGGGTCCCGGCTCTTGATTGGATAGATTGACGGCGGCGCAGGCATTGGCTCCCGCTGCTGTCAATCAAATCCAATGAAGCGGGCGCCGGGGGGGGGGGGGGGGTTTCAGGGCCGAGTCCGGCATTCGTGTCTATGGATGCCGAATGCTGGACTCGGGAGTGTGCCCGCAAGGTAACCCCCTCTGGAGAGCACTTCTACTAGGGGGTTATCTGATGTGAGGAGGAGCCGCCGAGGGACCCCAGAAGTTGAGGATCAGGGCCACACTGTGCAAAACGAGCTGCACAGTGGAGGTAAATATGACATGTTTGTTATTAAAAAAAAAAAAAAAACCCCAAACACACACAAGCCTTTACAATCACTTTAAATCTGTTAAAGTTTAAAAGAAAAGAAAAAAAAAAAAAAAAAAAAAAGAAGGAGATGAGGAACTACTACGTGATAATTCGCCAAAAGAATAAAATAGGAGGTATGGAAAACTGCTAAGCAATACTGACCGGTAATTTGGTGAATATATATAAATATATATATATATATATATAAATATATATATATATATATATATATATATATATATATATATATATATATATATATATATATATATATATATATATATATATATATATATATATATATATATATATATATATATATATATAATGCCCTGAGAACTGGTGGGTAGACCTCTGCCTAGCCTTTATGGCACCTTAACCATGCTATATTTCCTTCGACTTATTGCTTTCCTTCATCCAACACACACGGGCAAATCAATTCTTTCTTATTGGCTATAGAAGAATGATCAAGCCCCGCTGCACAGAGAATACCCATTAGCCTTGGTTCACACTGGTGCAACTTTCTAGCAACACATCTGAATTTGCAAGTCGCATGGCAAGGGACATCACATTGTTTTCAATGATGCCAGTCCTAATCAATACAACAGCGTGACTTTGAAAAAAAAAAAAGTTCCTGCACTACTTTGTTGCGACTCCATTGCGATTTCAACCCCACAGACTTCAAGGGTAACACACAGAAGTCACATCGACATTTGGTAAGAAGCAAATCCTATGTGACTTTGATAAGACCAGTGGCTTTTTTTTTTTTTTAACCCTCACTTCTCTTCCCAAGTCATCTTTACTGCCTAAACACCCAGACACACGCCATTCACGTGGTTTTTCTTTTGCGCGTTTTTCATTCGCATAAATGGGCTGCCCTAAGCAGAACAAATGCCCTAAAGTAGCTCAACAATCTCTTAAGTGGTGGCTCGTGTTTCAGCATAGACCAATTATAATACAGGATTTACATAGCACCAATATGTGCAATGCTTTACAATATAAAGGAACCCTACAATATATGACAAGAGGGTTAGGAGGGCCCTATTCATGTGAGCTTACAGTCTAATAAGAAAAAGCCAGAACCTCCGTGGGCCAGTAAATTAGGTCTGTTATTGAACTAATCATGACCACCATAAAAGTTTCTCTAGCAAACAGTTTACTGGATCTTTGGTCTCAAACAAAAAAAAAAAAAAAAAAAAAAAAAAAAGTTAAAAGTCACCAGCTACAAATACTGTAGCTGGTGACTTTTGTTAAACATACATTTACCAGCCCAGGGATCCAGTGCTGTCCTCACCTGGGCTGGTTCTTCGGGTCCTTGGTCCTGCCATCTTGGATGTGGGAAGCCTAGGCAATCCGAGCGGATGTGGAGGGAGTACCTGTCAGAATTAGGTACCAAAAAAAAAAAAAAAAAAAACACACCTCCAAATGTGTTTAGTGGAGGAAAAGTGCAACTTCCTTTTTTTTTTTAAAGGTGAAGTTCTGCTTTAATAACAATTAATGATACCGTCATCTCTGTAATAACAAACAGACACGTGCACACGCCGTGACAGTATGCAGGTTTACAGGTAGCTACCTCCCAAAGAGGCTTTTCATTCAATTACTAGGTGAATAAACAGACCACAGCTCATCATACCAAGCTACAAAATACATCAGTACCACTTCAAGTGGTAATAAAACCAAACATTTATTATATTGCAGCTCACCAATTCTTAGATGTGGTGACTGCATTAGTTTCTTTTTTTTTAGGCTTTTTCTTCTCATCTGGTGATTTTGCCAAGCTGTCCTGCAGATGTAGCAGTTAGTAGGTCAAGATAAACCATTTACCACTGACAGGGGTAATTACAAAATTATCAGCTTTTTTTTTTTTTTTTTTTTTTTATTTAGGTAAAACCTTTATCCCAAAAAGGAAAAAAAAAAAAAACAACAAACAAAAAACAAAAAAACAGTTGTCAGAACTGCTAAAAAAAAAAAAAAAAAAAAAAAAAAAAAAAGGGAGCTGGAGTTTCCCTTTAATTTGTTAGTGTATCTACTATAAATCTGTTAGCCCCCAACAATGCTGCTATCTAAAAGGCATCTCTGTTGCTCCTTCATCCAGCGTGGAAGCACTCTAATATTAGACTGTAAGCTCTAACGGGCAGGGCTCTCTGATTCATATTGTATTGTAATTGTACTGTCTGCCTTCATGTTGTAAAGCGCTGCGTAAACTATTGGCGCTATATAAGTCCTGTATAGGAACAATAACAGTGCTACTGGTCAGATCACCAGGTGATAACAGTGATAGGAACTAGAGGAATTTGGAGGCAGCGAAGACTTTTGTGGTACGATATAGACTAATGCCGCGTACACACGAGCGGACTTTACGGCAGACTTTGTCCTGCGGACTTTGACGGACTTTCCGAATGAACGGACTTGCCTACACACAATCCACCAAAGTCCGACGGATTAGTTGGTGATGACGTACAACCGGACTAAAACAAGGAAGTTCATAGCCAGTAGCTGCCCTAGCGTCAGTTTTTGTCCCTCGGACTAGCATACAGACGAATGGACTTTTTGACCGGTCTAGAGTACGTCGAAAAGATTTGAAACATGTTTCATTTCTAGGTCCGTCGAACTTTTGGGGAAAAAAAAAAAAAAAGTCCGCTGGAGCCCACACACGATCGAATTGTCTGACGGACTCCGGTCCGTCGAACCAAGTCTGCCATAAAGTCCAGTCGTGTGTACGCAGCACAACTTTATATAGGTGAAAACAGAAGTGGAAAAAAAAAAAAATGCATAAAAAGAAAACAAATGCAGCCATCACATCTAATGACTGGTAAGCTGCAATAGATGAAATTTTTTGGTTTAGGGTTTCATACTGCTTTCAGTACACAGCAAAATAAGGATTGGTGTGCAGGAACATGCAGAAACCACTTCTGACAGACAGCTTACACAAGTGAAATTACTAGGAATCCACCAGCCAGCGAGTTCCCTTCTGGCAGGAAGTCTACAGACTATCAAAGTCTAACACACACACACACACCACTAAGGTCACCTTGCTGGGGTCACTGTACACACAGTGTCCCAATAAAAAGCACATGACCAGTTCAGATAACACGCACCATGACCTTGAGACAGAACACGTTCCATCAGTACCAGTACCATGACCCCTCACCAGTCACATGGCACCCTAAAATCTCTCATCCCTAGGAAGGATTTTCTATGATCATAGCTTGCTTATACTGAAGTGCCAACTAATGCCTAGTACACACGATGAGATTATCGGATGAATGATCAACCCTTGTATTTTTTGCTTGCTAATCGTATATAGAAAATTTAGTTTACTAAAGTTAAATTCTCATACGAGAAGTGATGTAATGTGTTGTATTTTCAAACGACAACTGTACTGATTAAACAAAAAAAAAAAAAATCATACAGGAAAAATTTTAAACGCTTGTCCCATCACACAATAATCGGATGAACTGTCATAATCTGGTCTCAAAAGTGGTGTACTGACGATCAATTTATCATACCATCTCTTCGAAAGCGGTAATATTCGTACAATTTTCTGATCATGTGTACGGGCCATTAGACTCATAAGCCAAGATCCATCTCCTTCTGTTTATGTATACCAGATCTCATGGAATCAACCTCTACAGATCCCTCGGCTACGTATACCAGATCTCATGCAATCAACCTCTACAGATCCCTCGGCTATGTATACCAGATCTCATGCAAGCAACCTCTACAGATCCCTCGGCAACCTCTACAGATCCCTCGGCTATGTATACCAGATCTCATGCAATCAACCTCTACAGATCCCTCGGCTATGTATACCAGATCTCATCCAATCAACCTCTACAGATCCCTCGACTGTGTATACCAGATCTCATCCAATCAACCTCTACAGATCCCTCGACTGTGTATACCAGATCTCATCCAATCAACCTCTACAGATCCCTCGACTGTGTATACCAGATCTCATCCAATCAACCTCTACAGATCCCTCGACTGTGTATACCAGATCTCATCCAGTCAACCTCTACAGATCCCTCGGCTATGTATACCAGATCTCATGCAATCAACTTCTACAGATCCCTCGGCTGTGTATACCAGATCTCATCCAATCAACCTCTACAGATCCCTCGACTGTGTATACCAGATCTCATCCAATCAACCTCTACAGATCCCTCGACTGTGTATACCAGATCTCATCCAATCAACCTCTACAGATCCCTCGACTGTGTATACCAGATCTCATCCAATCAACCTCTACAGATCCCTCGACTGTGTATACCAGATCTCATCCAGTCAACCTCTACAGATCCCTCGGCTATGTATACCAGATCTCATGCAATCAACTTCTACAGATCCCTCGGCTGTGTATACCAGATCTCATCCAATCAACCTCTACAGATCCCTCGACTGTGTATACCAGATCTCATCCAGTCAACCTCTACAGATCCCTCGGCTATGTATACCAGATCTCATGCAATCAACTTCTACAGATCCCTCGGCTGTGTATACCAGATCTCCTCCAGTCAACCTCTACAGATCCCTCGACTATGTATACCAGATCTCCTCCAGTCAACCTCTACAGATCCCTCGACTGTGTATACCAGATCTCATGCAATCAACCTCTACAGATCCCACGGCTATGTATACCAGATCTCATGCAATCAACCTCTACAGATCCCACGGCTATGTATACCAGATCTCATGCAATCAACCTCTGCAACAAAAAAGAATATTATATTTGGCAATGATTATAAAACACACATTATATATATATATATATATATATATATATATATATATATATATATATATATATATATATATATATATATTATATTCATTCAACAATGCAGCCAGACATAAAGTGGTCACACCATCAGCAGGAGACAATGAATAATAATGACGCCCCCTGGTGGTAGGGCTCCCTGGTGGTAGGACCCCCTGTGTATACCGGCGGACTTCCTGTACCGAGCACTGCCAACATGTCACCTACATAGACAATTAATTCACACATCTCACCTCCAGCACGATCCGCCCCAGAGGCTTGTTATCCGCCGTCACATCCAGGTAGACCAGCGGGTTCCCCTTTGCAGAGTCCTCGGAGGAGCTGCAGGCTCTCCATACAGTGAGTGAGCCGGTACCGGCCCGGCAGCTCCGGAGGATCAGCCTACTAGATAGAGCCAGCATTGTGTGTATTTGTGTATGTGTGTCCATAGACCGACCTCCACACCATATATACACACCACACACAGCGACACCGGCGGCCGCAGGAGGAAGTGCGGGGACTGCTGGGAGGAATGCGGCCATCTAGAGGAGTGTGGTGTACATGGAACGTGCTGTGTACGTTGTATCTGTGTGCTGTACTGTGCTGTACACTGACCATGGACAGTAAGCAGAGCACATACAATTCTCATGTCTCATCAATTTTCTCATGTATGTCATGTCTACCACATGTGAGGAAAGTGAAACATTTGTTAACTTGTACTAAATGATTTCCTCAGTGTGAATGCAGTCCTGCCTGACTTCTACCTCCATGTCCATAATAGTGGGCACTGTTCATGTTTATACATCTCTACCACCATGTACCCATACATAATAGTGGGCACTGTTCATGTTTATACATCTCTACCACCATGTACCCATACATAATAGTGGGCACTGTTCATGTTTATACATCTCTACCACCATGTACCCATACATAATAGTGGGCACTGTTCATGTTTATACATCTCTACCTCCATGTACCCATACATAATAGTGGGCACTGTTCATGTTTATACATCTCTACCACCATGTACCCATACATAATAGTGGGCACTGTTCATGTTTATAGACTTCTTCCTCCCTGTACCCATACATAATAGTGGGCACTGTTCATGTTTATAGACTTCTTCCTCCCTGTACAAATACATAATAGTGGGCACTGTTCATGTTTATACACCTCTACCTCCATGTACCCATACATAATAGTGGGCACTGTTCATGTTTATACACTCTACCTCCATGTACCCATACATAATAGTGGGCACTGTTCATGTTTATAGTCAGGAAAGCAGATACTTGGGGGAACCCAAGTAAACAGGGAGAACATACAAACTTCATGCAGATAGTGAGGTCAAGTCACTAACAATTATCACATGTGATATTTGTGTGCGTTTTAAAAAAAAATATTGCATGCAACAATAAAAGAGTCAATTCATCAGATTAAAATATCAAATTTGAGGTACATTTTACAAATTCATTAAAAATGTAAGGTAAATATTGCAAGAAATGAAATAAATCTTTAAAATCAATTCACTAAAGTACTAAAATGGAAGTCAGCCAACCCCCCTACCTAAAAATCCCTACCCCCTAAGAATCAATTCACTAAAAAAACACGTTTGTTATTTATATCATGGAAATTTTGGGAAAGTACTATGGCTAGATTCGCAGTTACTGTAAGCATTTGAATGGGCTGCTGTGCCTGCCTTTCATGCAGGAAAAAGTCTCCTGCGCCTTTTTTTTAAAATGCAGGCGGAGGGGAATTGCATGGCCTTTTGCACCATCTGATTTCCAGCAACCAAAAATGAGCTGCGTTTTCAGATACGTGAGGGTGCCATTAGGAATAAATGGCAGGCCAGCGCATTTGCAGAGGAGCAGTGGTTTAGCTGCGGGTGGTGGTTGAGGGAACAGGTGCAATTTTCACGCTGTTCCGTACCCGCAAGGACCTGCGCATGTGTGAAGCTAGCCTAAATAGGAATGAGAGGGATTCTGCACGGGCCAGTAAGTTAAAAGAAAACAATGTATCAATGTGGAAATCTTCTGATCTGAACTCAGAAATGTAAATTGTATCATTTCACAAGAGGGAGATTATTCTGTGAGTGAAGGACCATTTCAACAAGCTTCAAGTAGTGCTGAAGCCTGCTAGCAGCTTGTTTAAAACATACCTGTAATGGTTGTGCACATTGAGCCCATGAAAATCTGTAGGCTACATCCATTTTGTTCAGGTCTCAGCCATGTTTGTCATAAGAAGAGGCATAGGCCCTTGATCTCACTCCCTTCCTCCTCCTTCAGTTCATGCAATTCATAGCCTTAAAGAGGAAGTAAGCCCTGTCAAAAAAAAAAAAAAAAAAAAAAAAACACCCTGCAGGACAAAAGCATACTAGCTGATTATGAATTACTTACCTGTGATCGAACCCCCCGAAGTGACCCTCGTTCAGGTCCTCCTTCGCCGCCATGATACCTGGAGTGACTTCTGGGTATCGCTGCTCCGGCGCTGTGACTGGCCGGAATAGCGATGACGGCGCATGTACGCGGGAGCCGTTAGTGACGGCACGATCGCCTTCACTAACGGCACGTTCAGTGTGCCTGCGCTGTTGTCTAGATCGCGGTTCCCATTTTTTGAAAAATATCTCCTTAA
Organism: Aquarana catesbeiana; assembly: GCF_042186555.1. NCBI lineage: Eukaryota > Metazoa > Chordata > Amphibia > Anura > Ranidae > Aquarana > Aquarana catesbeiana. The sequence continues at coordinate 201,163,873 of NC_133331.1, forward strand.
CTGTGTAGGCTAAGGAGATATTTCTTGCACTTACAGGTAAGCCTTAATCTAGGCTTACCTGTAGGGTAAAGTGGTATGAAAGGGTTTACAACCACTTTAACTTTTAACACACTGCAAAAGAACCTGTTATCTCAACTTAGGGACAGTAGACACGCAGGCCTTTGCAGAGCAGTAAACAGCTAATTGAGTTCTGGCAGGAAGTCTGTTAGTTTCCGCTGACCATAAAAATAGGATTACAGCTTACCTGTAAAATCCTTTTCTTTGAAGTACATCACGGGACACAGAGCCATAGTAATAACTATGTGGGTTATAGGCCACCTTCAGGTGATGGACACTGGCACACCCTAAACAGGAAGTTGCCTCCCTATATAACCCCTCCCATACCGGGAGTACCTCAGTTTTTGTAGCAAAGCAATACACGTGTATACCAGAAAGAGGGGAAGGACCTCTGTGTCCCGTGATGTACTTCAAAGAAAAGGATTTTACAGGTAAGCTGTTATAAAAATCCTATTTTCTTAATCGTACATCATGGGACACAGAGCCATAGTGATTACTATGTGGGATGTCCCAGAGCAATGCCAACTGAGGGGAGGGAGACACAACCAAAGTAGAGCAACATGAGATCAGAGGACTTATACTGCTGCTCGCAGCACACTGCACCCAAAGGCGACATCCTCATGTCTTTTTACATCCACCTGATGGAATCTGGTAAATGTATAGGCTGAAGACCAAGTTGCGGCCTTGCAGATTTGAGCCATGGAGGCTTGGTGATGCACTGCCCACGAAGCACTAACAGCCCTGGAGGAGTGCGCTTTGATTTGAGAGGGTGGAATCTACCTCTTTAAACCATAAGCTAGAATGATTACTGGTCGAATCCATTTAGAAATAGTAGATTTCAATGCTGCCTGTCCTCTTTTAGGACCTTCAGCAACACAAACAAAACATCCGTTTTTCGAATCTGAGCAGTCGCCTTTAAGTAGACCTTGACTGCTCTCTCCACATCAAGAGAATGTAGTGATTTTTCTTCCATAGAACAGGGTTCTGGAAAATGAAGGTAGAACAATATCCTGGTTTAGATAAAAAACCTGACACTACCTTCGGTAGAAAGTTAGGATGAGGAGGCAATACTACCTCATCCTTGTGAATAATAATATGGCTCTTTACCAGAAAGAGCAGCCAACTCTGATACCCTTCTTGCAGAAGATATGGCTACCAGAAAAACTAGTTTCCTTGTAAAAAGGACCAAGAGAATATGTCGTATCGGCTCAAAAATGCTGTTTTTGTAATGCTGACAGAACTGAATTCAAGTCCCAAGGGTTCAGGGGTGACCTAACCGGGGGATTAAGCCGCGTTACCCCCTGAAAAAAACTACGAACCAAAGAATGTGAAGCAAGTGGTCGTTGAAACAATACTGATAAGGCCGAGACCTGGCCTTTGAAAGTTCTCAAGGCCAGCTTCATTTCTAACCCCATCTGCAGAAAGTCAAGGATTCTACCTATGACATACTTCCTGGGGTGCCAACCCCTGGATTCATCCCAGGAGACATATGCCTTCCAGACTCTATAATATGTGATTCTGGTGGCTGGCTTCCTTGCATTAACCAAGGTAGATACCACTGAACTTGACAGCCCACGTTTCTTCAGAATGTGGGTCTCAATAGCCAACCCATTAAATTTAGCGTTTGTAAGGTAGGATGGAATACCGGGCCTTGTGAGAGAAGGTCTGGAGGTTGTGGTAGGGTCCATGGGAACAACTGCTGGCGACTCAAGTAGTCCGCCTGCCAATTTTCTATTCCTAGAATGAAGACTGCCGATAGGCAAAGTACATCGTTTTCTGCCCAAGATAGGAAATGATTCACCTCCCTTTGGGCCACACAACTTCTTGTGCCCCCTTGGTGATTGATATAGGCCATTGCTGTGGCATTGTCGGATTGGATCCTGACAGGACAATTCCGTAAACTGAACTTTCAGGCCCTCAGGGCCTGGTGCTCTACCCGATTCTCTAGAACATTAATGCGCAAGGTAATTTCTGATTTGGACCACTTCTCTTGGACAGTTGACTCTTCCAAGACTGCTCCCCAATCTAAAAAAGGTTGGCATATGTTGTTACCACTTCCCAGGTAACTGTGGGAAGGATTTTCCCCTTTGCAGATTTTTGGACATTAACCATAAACTGAGGCTCCGGTGCACCTTTGGAGTCAGACATTTTGGGAAATCTAAAGCTTGGACCTTCTTGTTCCAAGCCAATAGGATACTGTTTTACAGAAGCCTCAAACGAAACTAAGCATAAGGAATGGCCTCAAATGAAGCCACTATCTTTCCCAACAACCTCATGCAAAGGTGAATTTAGGGATTCTTCGTTGCTTCGACCACCTGAATCAGTTCCTTTATGGCGCTGATCTTTGTCTGGGGCAAGAATACCCTTTTCTGGGTATATCTATGATCAGACCCAAGTATTCTAGCCTCCTTCATGGTTTTAAGGAAGATTTCTTTGGATCCTTAGGAACATTTGATCTGAGAAAACGAGGAGACGGGAACTCTTGGAACTCCAGTTTGTACCCTGGAGCTATTGAGGAAGTCCCCCATCTGTCTCGACACTCTTCCTGCCAGACCCTTGAGAACTGCAGAAGTATTCCCCCTACTCATAAGGAGGCTTTAGTAATTTGTAGGTTTCCTCCCCCGAGACTTCTTTTGTCCCTGGGGTTGACCCTGAGGATTACCTCTTAAACTTGACGGCGGAGGCGTATGAAATACGTTTACTCCTTTTCTTAAATGGCAATGGGGTACTTTTTCCACTAGAAATTCTTTGGTTGTATTGCCCAAATCATCCCCAAACAGCCGTTTCACTGCAAAAAGGAAGACTAGCCAGGAACTTCTTGCATGGCGCTTAGCAAAAGGCGCGAGGCCTGAAGGATAAAATCTCTCATAGTGACTATTGCAAACATAAAGCTGCTGGTAGCTTGCCAGATCCTGGGCCTGTTGAACAGGATAACCTTGGGCACCTGTTTAACTGGTCTCTCAAGGATTGACCAATTACTGTCAGCACAGGCTGAAACACACAACCTGCCAGAGAAAAAAGTGTTTTTTAATAGGAATTCCAACTTTTTATCCGTTGGATCCCTAAGCATTTGAGCATTGTCTGCTGGACAAGCCAAACTTTTATTCACAGAGGATATAGCAGTGTCAATTGCTGGTATCCCCACCTTTAGTGAATTTTTTCCCAATAGGATAAAGTGTGAAAAAACGTTTTAGGAGGGAAAAAATGCTTATTTGGGTGATCCCACTCAGATACAAAAAGCTTTTCCAGCAATGAATGGACAGGAAAGGCATGCACAGCTTGAGGAGGCTTTAGCGAACCCAAACACTCGGTTAAGGGTAGCATTAATGTGGAGCAGACCATTCAGTAAGAAATTGCACCATAAATCTTACAGACTGTGAAGCTGATCCCCCCGCATTTGACCCCTCAGAAGAGGAGTCATCAGCCTCACCACGGTCCCCTGAGGGAATTCATCTTCTCCCACCGCCAGTTCCTCAGTTTGAGGGTCCTGGGTAATGGAAGGGAACCTGTCGCATTTTGTCCCACACTGGGATGCGATTAAAGCCGCTAACCTTTTTTCAATCCTATAATGGCTGAGGAAAAAGACCTCTTTAGTAATATAGACAGGGGCTGCAGTGTTGAAAACAGTTGCAAACATTTCATGGCCCCGATGCTCATTCTGACCAGCCACCCCCTCTCAGGGGAGGATGCCGTTGTAGAGATGAGTAGGCTTTCCAGAGCTTGAGGGAGACCCTTTAGCCCCTTTTTGGGGGTGTTTCAACCCCCCCTTCTGACCATAGCCCGATGCACATATGCAGAGGTACTACCAGAAGAAATCGCATCCACTGCTTGAGAAATAGTCCAGCAACTGCTGCTGCTATTAATGCTCAGCCTGATGCTTTTAGTAAATGTGCCTAGGGAATGCCTGTGTCACCAACCTCTTACATGCCCCTTTTTGCTCTTGTGTCCCTCCGTCATCTGCAGCCAGCAAAAATTGAGCTTTTAAATATACTCCCGCGCTGGACGTTGCTGCACGTTAACGCCGCGCCAAGCCCCGCCCCTTCCATCACATCGTGCCCCCCTCTCTTTTCAAAAGAGGGTTTTCCCGTGCGAGCGCAGGCCTCTGATCCGACGGGATCGGCATATGTGTGTGTGTGGGGGGGTGGCGAGGAGGAGATCTGTGACAAGCCGCCCTGCAGGGGCGGTGAAAAAAATGGAGCGGCTTTGCCGATCGTTTTGGCTTTCCCCTATCCAGGGAGAGGGTGAGAGCTTTGTCCAGGTGGGGGGTTTTTAGTGGAAGAAACCCCCCCAATCTTATCGGAGGTCTGAGCTGCTCGTCAGAGGGAAGCCTGCTGCTTCTGCTGATACAGCGTGATCTTTGAGGTAAGCATGTGCTCTATACAGCCCCCAGTGGTGACTCTTAGGCATGACAACATTTACTTTTTTTTTAAAGGAGATATTTCATAAGAAAATTTAAAAATTCCTTAGAAACCTCCACTTACCTTTCCCACCGCAGGGATTTCTGTGGTAAAACCAATAGACCCAATCTTCACCCCTCACGGTGGGCTCCATTACAAAACCTTCAGGAACTGGAGACCCTCGGGGAACCCACACTCCTGGACCCGTAAAGCACCCGCCAGTAAAAAAAAAACAGCAAAGAACTGGATCCCGGGGTGCAGCTCTCTAAAAAGAGAAGCGTTACGGGCTAAACATCGTTTCTTCCGCCACGAGGCCCGGGTACCACTCAATTCGGCCTAAAAAGACAATTTGAATGGATTTGGCTGCATAGCTAGCCCCAGCAAGGATTGCTCCAGTGGAGCACAGCACATCTTTTCTCGTGACTAACACCTAACATGTTGCCTCTGCGTTTCTTCTGGGTTCACGGCTCTGGTGCTGTGAGTGGCTGAGGCTACGATGATGTCACTCCCACACATGCGCGGGAGTCCTCCATTCCGGCAAGGAGCTCTGATTTTCTGGCAGTATCCGTCGGACCTTCATAGCGTATGCGCCACTGACGTCAGCGGCTGCATGCAAGGCGAATATCTCCTAAACCATAAAGGTTTAGGAGGTATTGATTTTAAAGATTAAAAATGTGCAAGAGGAGGATACAACCACTTTAATAATAAGTGTATATTTGAGGGGGGAATATCATACCGAACAAATCAAGGTCATACATGACTACGCTAGAGCATACAGAAGGGGAGATAACATTCTCCTACCTCCTCAGTGATGGGCCCATCTGATATACCCTGTGTTTGGTATTACTGGACATTAAATTTAATGCTGAACAATAATCTACTGGTTTCTAGAATGCAACCTGCACATATTGAAAGATAATAATATTAGTATAAAACTCTGTGTAGGGGAGAGCCATGATACAGTTATAAACACAATGGCCACTGCTCAGATGCTTAATTGGTCAGATGGTCTCTGTCAACACCCCTTTGATCCCAGAGAAAAGGGGAATGCCAGGACAGTTTGCCATCTCTTGTTAACATCAAACCAAGGAACACCTAACAGGACTTGTGAAAGCCACTGTACAATTTTTGCTTATTTGCGGGACTCGAGTACATTGCATTACATATTTTATTTGCACCATTTAGATATTTTCATTATTAAACCCTATTTTGAAAAGTGTTAACCTTGTCTCTAAAGCTTTCAATGCAAACAAAAGAATCCTCGTCTCTTAAAGAGTGCTACTGTCTAGTACAATTCCTCTAGTACAATTGTTCTTGCTAATATTGTGAAGGATTTATAGGCTCAAAGCTATCTGGTGCCAGTTTGAAATTTAAAGGGTTAATTACTTAATTAATGTAGCCCAGTGACAATTACTCTCAGGCTGCTGGCACTTAGATTGTGGGAACGCGAGCTGGAATATCTTTGTGCAGGGTGCAGCTGAGAGTGGCACTGTTATGCAAGTGACAGCGCGGTGTGGTTGGCCAGTCCTTTGTCATGAGTTGGTGAGAAGGACAGGGATCTGACATCCGCGTTCGTCACAATACCCCCAACTTTACATCATAAATCCGACCCTAAGTCCAGCGCTAATATAACCAGAGGAAATTCCCAGCTCAACTCATCAACCAGTCTGCTTACCAACTGAATTAACCTGTCTAACAGTATGCGTTAAAAACAGGGGTTTAGCACACATTTGCAAACACATGCATAAGCCGCAAAGCCACTTTATGGCACACCAGTATTATCTGCAGTCCTAACTCTTGTAAATTTATGAGAGTCTCCACAGTGGAAGCACATACATTCTAATGGATACATAGAGGGCAGGTGAGCCCATCCCTCCTTAAAGGTACAGGGGCACACTGGACACCCAGCACATAGCACAATGGAAGCGAAGGTGTCAATTGTGTCCCCTATAAAACAAGTCACAAAACTACAATGTACAAATATCCAACCAAATCAGAATGTTGGAAAAAACGACATTGTCGCAAAGTGAACATCTAAATATAAGATGAATCAATTATCCGTGAAAACATGTTGATAAAATAAAATATAAAATCTATGTTAATAAGTCCAACTGTGTTTCCAACTCTGTTCTCTGTATTCTTCAGATAGGAAAAAGGCTTACTGAACCCCTTATACATAAATGTGCCATACAACACTTTTCATCAAGGATTAAATGTAGCAGGACATCCAGGTTCACCCTTTTTCACATAAGGCCTAGATAGGTCAGTGGAATGTACTCCAACTCCTTTCCTCCACTCTACCTTTAGAGTAGCACCGGTATTAGAACTGAAACAATTCCATAGTGTAGTATGTATCAAAAAGCTCATATCAATCACATATATTGATCTATGCGCAAAGAAACCACCAGAGCAATCTCTCAACTTTCAAAATTATAGGTAGGTAGAAGGCTCAGCAGAAATTTATGGAAGCAAGTCAAAAACGCACACCCCTTATGAGCAAGATGTCATGGGTATTCTCATTTTCATTTAACCCATTCACATATGATCAAAATAATCTCTACTGCTCAATCGCTCAGGACCGATATCATAAACAGAACTATAGTGTATTATGTTTTAACATCCACAGTATTACATCATACGATATTACACTCACATAACAATTACCATTTCACCTCCCATTTATATATACAAACCATAGTGTAAGATATTCTAACATCCACAGCAGCACATCATACGGTATTAAGCTCACATAACAGTGATTGTATAACCTCCCCTTTAAACATACAAGCCTTAGGTTTCCTGAGTGAATGGAAGGCTTACCAGACTTATGCAGTGACAGTAGTTAGCAGAACATTCAGGTCATCCCCTGTCTCCACCAGGAAGCCACCATGCACCACTCAACACCCCTCTCCAGGTGCAGTTACCCCTTCGCTCTTCTACAGCTCAGGACCAGTGCCAGAAAACCTTCCATACCCCTTAGCTCCTCTGGACTGACACTTATAACAGAGGCATCTCCATAGTGTAAAACAATTTAAAACTTAAAGCAGTATGACTTTACTCAGAAAATTAAGTCCTGCTAGATCACGTCATGTTTTTTAGGTATAGTTATGTAAAACATTAAAAATAAGTGCCTATACTACTAAATGTAGCAATACAGAGACACTGTAACTTTGCCCTGAGTGGGCAAGGTGACATTCATTGTCCCTTTAAGCAGTTATGGTTAGAATGCACTTGTCTATTACCCTCACGTAGAAATGATCTGGCCACTGAATAGTGGGATCCGACATGGACTTTTGCATTGTGGGAAGTAGGGTTTAGTTTTACTTATTCTCCCCGTACTCTGCAGTTTTTTTAACAGTTTATTTTTCCTGTTTTTTTGCCAAGGCTAACTTTAAATAAAAGGCACAGTGGAAGAATAGAAAATAACAAGATTATTACGGTAAAACAAATATTGTTCATCTTGTCAAGTTGATTGTGGTTTTGTTTTCCATGTCATTGAAAATTGAAGAGAAACTTTCTTTAAAAAAAACAAAACAAAAAAAACAATCCCCCTGTGGAACTCCGTTGCAAAGATGATAGAAAACATTTTTTTTCAAGTTCCTGGCGTTTGTTTTACCATGCTCTTTGGCAAAACTGTCATCTGAATAGGGGTGTCTTTTCATTTTAACAACCTGATGCAATCTCAAGGTTGCAATGTGTATAACCTGCAGTGTCTGCAACCATTTAGGTGAGAAATAACCTTAAGGGCTCTTTCACACATGCTTGTCCGTTTTCACGGACTCCGCTTGCTCAGCAGGGATCGCTCTGTTGATCCCCACTGAGCTGGAGGATGACAAGTCTGTCTCTGCTCACTGCACAGAGACGGATCCGTCAGAGCCCTGCTTTCTTCTATGGAGAGATCAGATAAAAACAGATCCGCCTGTCTGTTTTTATCCGATCCGATCCGCCAGTTGGATGGAAAATAGGGTTCCCACCCGTTTGGATTTAGCGTAGCGGATCGGATGTCAGTGGACATGTCACCGCTGACATCCGTCGCTCCATAGAGGTGCAAAGAGCATCCGTTCAGGTCCGCCTGAAAAACTGACAGGCAGATCTGAACAGTCCGCATGTGTGAAAGGACCCTAACCCTTTTAAAATAAACCTTTTTTTCTTAGGTAATTGAAGCTTAGATACCCAGGCCAAGATAAGCCGCATCAGTTTATGTCTACTAAAGTGCCTACTTTTACGAGTGTATAGCTAGTTCTCTGCTTCATTGTTAAAATTCCCATAGCATAAGTATACAAATCGTAATTTTACTTTCCTGGCATTTCACCATGGCATCACTAATGGGGTTAGCTCTACCCACTTGAAGCTTGGACAGCCTTTCAGCTTAGCACAAAATGAACCCCTCACCCTAGCATACCTGTTATATTCATTCTGTCTTTTCAAGATCCAGACTGCGCAAGTTGTTTTGTTAAGACTCCCTTCCATTCTTGTTCAGCATCTCTCATGATGAAGTGGCAGGTGTCAATTCTCATCACATGCTTGACCAAGGGGTCCTGTGTGGCTCCGAAATGTTGCACTATGTCTTCTGTAATGTGATCATTCTTCAATAAAGATTTGGACATAATTGACGATCTGAGGTGTGCTGGCGAGTATGTGCATTTGAGGTGTCAATTCTCCACCCGCATGTTAGTAAAAAAACAAACAAAAAAAAACAAAAGGGCAGGAATTAGTGTTGCCATATTGAGGAGCCATGAACAGAATTTTTCCCATATTTCTGATGCCTCCCCATGTCATCATTGATGGGGACTTCATAGGAGTGAGCACAATCACAAAACATAGGGTGGGTGCAATATCAGAAGTTTTATTAACAATGGCTCAATTCAGAAGATAGTACCAAAGGACCAAAGTGGGAATCTGGGTAATGCATCCAACCTCTATTGGGACACAAAACTAAGAAGACCAGCTGGCAACCTTGCAAATCACCTCTGCTGGAATGTGAGGGGGGGGAGGGGTGAGGGGTGAGGGGGGGGGGGGTGTTGTTTTACAACAAACCTGAATAGCTTTAACAATCCAAGCTGAAATAGTCCTCACCGTAGTCAGCTCACTATTCTCTAAAGCCAGCAGGTAGATTCCTTCCTGTCAATTTACCTAATGCCGCGTACACACGGTCGGACTTTTCGACCGGACTTGTCCAACAGACGCCGACGGACCAAATCCGGCGTTCTATTGTCCCGCAGAAACCTTTAGAGTATAACTAAAGGCAAAAATTATTATTTTTTGGACAAAGTGGAGAGGGATTATAACCACCTGTCAAGTTTTTATTGCGGTCCACGCACTTTTTAGGTAGCTTCAGCCCCTCTATTTGCCCTGTTTACCATTATCTAAGGAAGTGAAATTAAAAGAAAAATCACAAATTTTGGGTTGACTTCAGAACAGGAATGGAGGGGAAATCTTCCAATGGGGACACTAGTTCTGGTGACACCCCAGGATTCCCTCACTTTGGAGGGATTTCCTTTCACTTCCTGTTTTGGCAATGGGATAGGAGCTGAAGGGAAATCTCTGCAATGGGAATGGACACAGATAAAAACATAAAACAAAGGGGTTATAATAACCCTCCCTTACTCTACCCAAAATGTAAAAGGAAAAAGTTTTACCTTTGGTTCTACTTTAAAGCCTTAGATACTAAAGTTATGGAAGGCTTACGCTGGCCATAGATGGATTGAAATTTGGCTGGTAGAACATGGACTGGACACATTTTCAACCATGTGTGTCTGTGCCTGTTTTTTTTTTTACAGAGTTTGATCTTTAGAATGGGTTTGTTGAAATGTTTTTCTTGATTAGCCAGCTGTAGCTGTTGATCAGTGTATTCAGACAATGGAGAATCCCGCTGTCAGCATACGATGTCCTAGTGGAGAGGATTTTTCTATCCACCTCAATTGTGCGGATGGAGGAATCCATTTGTTTCTTTTTTTTTCAGCCCTTTGGCTGAACAAAAGAAACAAATCATCTACTGTATGGCCAGCTTTAGCTGCAGCACCAGTTGTTAAATAAATATTTATAAAATCTGTATCAGCTCTCTTATTCATGAATTCCTTAAAAGTCATTAAGGCCTCTTTCACACGAGGGATCCATATGTCCGTTTTTCATCCTTCCGTCTTCGGATGAAAAACGGACATACATGTATCCCTATGGAACGTCGGATGTCATCGGTGACATGTCCGCTGACATCCGACCCGCTCCGATCCGAAAAGTGTAACGGAGGAAAAACCTACTTTTCCATCCGTTTTCGGATCGGATCGGGTGACGACGGACACTATGGTCCGTCATCATCCGATCCCCCATAGGGGAGAGCGGCGCTCTGACAGGTCCGTAGCTGCACAATGTGCAGCGATGGACCTGTCATCTTGCTGCTCAGCGGGGATCGGCGGAGCGATCCCCGCTGAGCAAGCGGGTGTTCACGGGGCGGATCATCACTGATCCGCCCCGTGTGAAAGAGCCCTAAGTTGTGTAACGGAAAAGTAACATGGCTGGTGAGGCGCATAAGAACCTCATCCACCTTAGGTGTTGGGTCCACTAGCTTGTTGTTGGCCGGGGATAAAGCTTACCAAAGCAAATTATTAGTCACAATCTTTGAAATCTTGCAAATTCTCTTGCCTTCACAGCAAGAAGCACATGGAAGGGCAAACGTATGAAAGACAAAAACAGAATATTCCATAGCTCAACTCACCAACCAGTCTACCAACTGACCAAACTAACCTGTCCAACAGTCTGCGTTAAAAACAGGGGTTTAGTTAGCACGCATTTGCAAACGCATGCGTAAGCTGCAAGGCCTCTTCACGGCACCCTGTGTATTGCTTGCAGTCCTAACGCTACAGACTTTATAAGCGTCTCCACAATGGGAGCGCATGCATTAAATGGATAGATTAGGGGCAGGTGGGCCTTGAGGCAGCCCAATCCCCCTTAGAGAAACAGGAGCACACTGGACACCCAGCACGTAGCACAGTGGCAGCAAAGGTGCCCAGTGTGTCCCTGGACCATATTTATACCAGTAACAAACAAATGGCCCCTGCCCCTACTTATAACTGTCCATCACAGCAAGGAGCACATGAAAGGGCAAACGCATGAAAGAGAAAAACAGAGCATTCCATAGCTCAACTCACCAACCAGTCTGCCAACTGACCAAATTAACCTGCGTTAAAAACAATATTCCATCCCCCTCTTCCAGCGAAGGTGTACGATGGACATTTGGGAAGGAAAGAGTGAGATAGAGCTACAGAGAATGAAGAAAAGTGTGCCTGGCTACAACAAAGTGGCCACCATGGACTTCCTGCATTCCACTGTCCGTAAGTGACATCGCACACCACTCACAGCAATATAGCAGGAAGAAGAAATCAGAAATCAGTGGAACAATACTACAAACAAGGATAATGCATCCAAAATACATTTAAAAAAAAATAGCCAGCCCTGCCAAGATTAATAGGCACCATATTTATGCTAGCAGTGCCAAACCCTGCCACAAGGATGGAGGTATGGCACCTCTTCATCATGAGAGAAGCTGAACCAGGATGGAAGGGAGTGTAACAATACAACTGGAGCGTCCTGGATCTTGAACGTACAGAAAAAAGGGAAAATATGTTCTCTCCAGACTTTTAGCACATGGTGTAGGTATGACCAAAGAAAAAGTCAGTCTAGCTTTATCGACAAGGTAAGACTTTTGTAGGGTTAGGATAAACGCTGGCCATTTAATCGCTTATTGGTCTAACTCATTGATTGAAAAATAAAATACATTTTTTGTATAAAATGTCTTATTCCTCACAGCAAAATATCTCAAGGCTTAACCTAGCTGAGGTTCATCTTTATAAAATGTATTATTCTGCAATCTCTTGGTGGACCTATATTGATGTAGCCTTTCCATACATTACCTGTATAAACCATGGCTAGTACAGTAAGTCATTTCCAAAAAATGATTAACATTGTGTATAGCTGAAGAGTCTTAGGACAATCATTACATCACACCATGCAAATCTTTTATTACATAGCGTTATTGTTTGTCAAATCCACACTTACAGACAATCCTAAGGTAATAATGAGTCAGATTGTTTTACAGTACAGGAATAACCAGTAGCAGATCACGTAGATTACACAAGGTGCAAAGAGCAGAGCAACACAAGCAACACAACATCATTCGTCATTAGAACTTTGTATACATGCTGTGTTCAAAAATAGTTATATGATGTCAGTCTAATGGCTCAACATTGTTATTTTGTAAATTAAATAGTGTGATGTACAGTGTGTCTACATTCAGGAATGTTTAAATTGTTTCAACATGAGGGAAAAAAAAATTGGGGAAGCTGTTACAAGTCAAGCCAAAACCCATTATTTCATTTAGAGCTAAATCAATGGGGAATCAGATCTTTGAGAGCCCAATCACACTTGCGTGCTATTTATTGTGTATAGCCCAACACACCTTACAGTACAACCTAACGCACAACCATGCTAATTTTTTTTTTTTTTCTGTTGTGGTGTGTTGGCGGACCATTTATAATGAATGAGCTACATTAATGCCAAAACACCAATTACTGTGTGCCATGCTATATGTATACTTACACCCTACCAAAGTATGAACAAGCCCAGAAGCTTTTGCTGAGTTTTATAAAATATGAAGAAACTACCATAAATGGGGGACTGTGACATAAAGTGACCCTATCACTATAGGGTCAAAATCAAACTAAAGCCAGTCTTTGAAGCGGAACATTACCCATAATAACGTGATAAAAAAATAATGTTTTTTTAAGCAAGGAACATACATTCCACAGTAATGATTATGCTACCAAAATGAGTATGTGCTGTAAATTGCCTCCAGCATTGTTCGTGTTTCTCCTTGCTGGAGGCTGTCATTTTGCTGAAATCCAGAGCCCCTGAACAGCAGTAAATCTTTAGGCTGTCAGCAGATCAGCCTCTAGTGGCTCTGATTTTCAGCACAATGCCAAAAAATGCCCAAAATGGAGAGCAACTGAGCATGTGCAGAGTGGGGTTAGGCAGTATTTCTAGAATTTAAACAGTATAGGCACGTATTTTTAATAATTGTTTTACATAACTATACCTGCAAAAGGGGCCAGCCTGAAGTGATCTAGTAGGACTTAATTTTCTGGCTAAAGTTCCCCTTTAGGAAGAGATGCTATATGCTTATCTTTCCAGTGGCCCCATCTAAATATTTACTGTGTAGCAGATCCTCAGCTGCTACGGGAATGCGATACTTCAGGCTGTGTCAAATATCTGCTTCTGTTGGGGTTCCTTCCACCGATTATTGTGTCATTACAGTATGTATAATTCAGAAGTAGGAACCAGAGAGCATGGTGAAGGAGGAGGTATTTTATACACCCAGAAATGTTGGATACCTGCAGCAGTTTGGGATCTGCTGTATGGCACATTTTTGAGACACGGGCCACCAGAAAGGTGAGTATATAGCATCTTTTTTTACAGGGTGGCTTTAGTTTTATTTTGACCCTACAGAGATAGAGTCATTTTAAAGCCATGTTGAATGGGGTTCTCCACCTAGAAAGCTTCAAAGACCAAACGCTGCCCTCTCCACCCAAAACAAACCAATCTGCGTCACCATCTCCGCTAACCTTTGTCTTGAATTCAACTGCTTACTGCAGAGATGTCTGTAACTATTTGTTTGCTATGAAAAATGAACTGCCCTGAGTATTGTGTAATGGATTAGTAATTCATCACCAAGCCTTAAAGAAAAACAAATTCTACCGAGTTTCTCTAGTACAGATATTCAGAAAAGTCAGTTAATGCTTCCTAATCTTTCTATTCAACATACACTATATTACCAAAAGTATTGAGACACTGCCTTTACCTGAACATGAACATGAACTTTAATGGCATCCCAGTCTGATGCCCCGTACACACGGTCGGATTTTCCGACGGAAAATGTGTGATAGGACCTTGTTGTCGGAAATTCCGACCGTGTGTAGGCTCCATCACACATTTTCCATCGGATTTTCTGACACACAAAGTTTGAGAGCAGGATATAAAATTTTCCGACAACAAAATCCGTTGTCGGAAATTCCGATCGTGTGTACACAAATCCGACGGACAAAGTGCCACGCATGCTCAGAATAAATAAAGAGATGAAAGCTATTGGCCACTGCCCCGTTTATAGTCCCGACGTACGTGTTTTACGTCACCACGTTTAGAACGATCGGATTTTCCGACAACTTTGTGTGACCGTGTGTATGCAAGACAAGTTTGAGCCAACATCCGTCAGAAAAAATCCATGGATTTTGTCAGAATGTCCGAACAAAGTCCGACCGTGTGTATGGGGCATTAGTCCGCAGAGTTTAGTATTGAGTTGGTCCGCTCTTTCCAGCTATAACAGCTTCAACTCTTCTGGGAAGGCTGTCCACAAGGTTTAGGAGTGTGTCTGTGGGAATGTTTAACCATTCTTCCAGAAGCACATTTGTGAGGTCAGGCACTGATGTTGGACGAGAAGGCCTGGCTCACAGTCTCCACTCTAATTCATCCTAAAGGTGTTCTATCGGGTTGAGGTCAGGCCAGTCAAGTTCCTCCAGCCCAAACTCACTTATCCATGTCTTTATGGACCTTGCTTTGTGCACTGGTGCGCAGTCATGTTGGAATAGAAAGGTGCCATCCCCAAACTGTTACCACAAAGTTGGGAGCATGAAATTGTCCAAAATGTCTTGGTATGCTGATGCCTTAAGAGTTCCCTTCAGTGGAACTAGGGGGCCAAGCCCAACCCCTGATGAACAACCCCACAGCATAATCCCCCCTTCCCTAAATGATTTGGACCAGTGCACAAAGCAAGGCCCATAAAGACATGGATGAGCGAGTTTGGGGTGGAGGAACTTGACTAGCCTGCACATAGTCCTGACCTCAACCCGAAAAGTATTCATACCCCATTTTTCCACATTTTGTCATGTTACAACCAAAAACGTAAATGTATTTTATTGGGATTTTATGTGATAGACCAACACAAAGTGGCACATAATTGTGAAGTGGAAGGAAAATGATAAATGGTTTTCAAAATTTTTTACAAATAAATATGTGAAAAGTGTGGTGTGCATTTGTATTCAGTCCCTCTGAGTCAATACTTTGTAGAACCACCTTTCACTGCAATTACAGCTGTAAGTCTTTTTTGGTATGTCTCTACCAGCTTTGCACATCTAGAGAGTGACATTTTTGCCCGTTCTTCTTTGCAAAATAGCTCAAGTTCTGTGAGATTTTATGTAGAGCGTCTGTGAACAGCAATTTTCAAGTCTTGACACAGATTCTCAATCGAATTTAAGTCTCAATAAAATCTGAATAAAATACATTTAGGTTTTTGGTTGTAACATGACAAAATGTGGAAAATTTCAAGGGGTATGAATACTAATTATCCCTACTAAAGCTGCCAGAAAAATCAAACACCCCCTCAGTGTTTTGTAATCAAATGAACAGGTATATTCCAGTGCTAAATGAATCTGAAATTCTACCCCCAAATGTGTATGCAAACCTAATTGTGGTATATACACTATGTGTAAAACAGAATATACAGTGGGTATAGAAAAGAATCACCCCCATTTAACATAATCACATTTTGTTTGCAGCCTGCAATGAAGACAGACACAGTCTTTGTTTTATCCAGCTGTATTTACTAGTGCAACTTATAACATCCAAATTAAAGATATAACACCAACATGTCATAAAATTTTTTAAATAAAAACAAAAAATAGAGTTGGAAAAAGGATCACTCCCCTTATGTCAGTATTTTGTTGGACCACATTTTGCTTTAATAAAGCCTTTAGTCTATTGGGATATGTCTCTACTAACATTGCACATCTAGACTTCGCAATATTTGCCCACTCTTTGCAGAACTGCTCAAGTTCAGTTAAATTTGATGGTGACCGTTTGTGAACTACAGTCTTCCAGTGATTATACAGATTTTCAATGGAGTTTAAGTCTGGGCTCTGACTAGGCCATGCAAGGACATTCACGTTTTTCTCCTTCAACCATTGTGTGGTCATTTTTGCTGTGTGCTTTGGGTCATTGTCATGTTGGAAGGTAAACCTTCTTCCAATTGACAACTTTCTGGCAGTGGGCAGCAGATTTTCCTCAAGAATTAGATGGTATTTTGCCCTATCCATTTTTCTTCTATCCCGACAAGTGCTCCAATCCCTGCTGCAGAGAAACACCCCCATAACAGGATATTACCACCTCCATGCTTTACTGTAGGAATGATGTTATTTGGATGGTGAGCTGCATTGGATTTCCGCCAGACATATCGTTTGGTGTTGAGGCCAAATAATTAAATTTTAGTCTCATCTGACCACCTTAAACGCATCTTGAAGATTCTGAGGCTACATGGAAAAAGGTGTTATGGTCAGATGAGACTAAAATATAATTATTTGCATGAGAGGAGTGCAGATTGTACGGTGGTGGGTAGTATGTGCAGGAGAGGAGTGCAGAGTGTGCGGTGGTGGGTAGTATGTGCAGGAGAGGAGTGCAGAGTGTACGGTGGTGGGTAGTATGTGCAGGAGAGGAGTGCGGAGTGTACGGTGGTGGGTAGTATGTGCAGGAGAGGAGTGCGGAGTGTACGGTGGTGGGTAGTATGTGCAGGAGAGGAGTGCGGAGTGTATGGTGGTGGGTAGTATGTGCAGGAGAGGAGTGCGGAGTGTATGGAGGTGGGTAGTATGTGCAGGAGAGGAGTGCAGAGTGTATGGAGGTGGGTAGTATGTGCAGGAGAGGAGTGCGGAGTGTATGGAGGTGGGTAGTATGTGCAGGAGAGGAGTGTGGATTGTATGGAGGTGGGTAGTATGTGCAGGTGAGGAGTGTGGAGAGTATGGCAGTAAGTGCAACATGGTGTCAGTAGGGCAGTAGACGGTGTCAGTAGTTCTTTACTTTTTTTTTTTTTTTTTTTTAACAATTAAACTTCATTATTTTTTGTACAATAACATTTTAACATATTTTTTCATTTTTTAAATGGTTTTTGGGGGCAGTGGATGGTGTCAGTAGAGCAATGCACACATTTTTTTTAATTTTATTTTTTATTATATTTTACAATTTTATTTTTTATCATTTTTTACATTTTTTTAAATTATTTTTTCACAATGCTTGGGATTTTTTATTTTTTAATATTTTTTCTAATCAGATGGGGGGGAGGGGGCATGTAGGTAGGGCACTAGGAGTTGTCAGTAGTTTTTTATTTTTATTTTTTTTATTTTATTTTACAATTTTTAAAAATATTTTTTACAATTAATTTTTTCATAATTTTTTTTTTTTGGGCAGGGGGTGGATAGTGTCAGTAGTTTTTTTATTTTATATTATTTTTTACATTTTTTTTTTTTATTTACAAATGTTATATTTTTCTAAACAGACCCCTGACATCTCCCCATTGAGACAGAGAAAGGGACTGAGGACACAGATTCTCCAGTCCCTTTCTCTGCAGCCTCAGCTGCACTGAAGATGAATGAACAGGAGACAGAGGCTCGCTGACTCTGCTCATTCAGAAGGAAGGGGCCAGTAAATGACATATTTACCGGCACCTTCCCCCTCTCTCCATCCTGAAAGTTCCCTGTGATCGGTGTGGTGGTGGGGGCAGTTACAGGCACCCATTCCCCTGTATAGCCTTCAATGAAGCAGCTGACAGCCGCGAGAGGAAGAAGAGGAGAAGCTCCTCCCTCTCTGCTTCTCCTCCTCTCCCTCCCGCGGCTGTCAGCTGCTTCACTAAAAGCTATACAGTGGAATCGATGCCTGTAACTGCCCCCACAGCCGCACCGATCACCCCCGACTATCAACCAGGGGTGGATCATCCTTGAGTGTAGTGTGGGTCACAATGCCCCCCCACCCCCTCGTGGCCCGTGTTCAGTGAACACCCTGCACCCATGGATGATACGATTATCACTCTCTCACATCACAAAAGTGCTTTATTTAAAGGCTCTCCAGAAGTATATGGCTTCATCAATAGAGCCATAACCGTGTGTTTTTCGCTCAGAGATAGTATAAAACCAAAAATGTATAATAGTGTAGTATATTGACATAAAACCTCAAATTTAATAAAACTAACACTCACAAAAAGTGTTAACAAAAGGTGCTATATTATTAATCCACTATGTGCCAATATCCCTGCTTACCAAACGGATAAGCCCCTTCACAAAGAGGTGGGTATAAACAGCACTCTCCACATAGAAAAGGTGTGTATCTCTTTACCTTCAAACCAATAGCCACCGGTCACCCCCTTAAGAAGAAGGCTTACCAGACTGGATTGACTCCCTCAGTAATAGGGCAAGTCACAGACCACTTATACTATCCAGGTGCGTTAGTGAACTCACATTAACGCA
Source organism: Aquarana catesbeiana (assembly GCF_042186555.1). Classification (NCBI taxonomy): domain Eukaryota; kingdom Metazoa; phylum Chordata; class Amphibia; order Anura; family Ranidae; genus Aquarana; species Aquarana catesbeiana. The sequence goes on from NC_133331.1 coordinate 201,182,657, forward strand.
TATTGCCTTAAGGCAGCGCGTTCATTTGAATAAACTGCCTAATGCACCAAAATGTACCAAAAACGTGCATGTAGCATTTCTGGCAGGGCACCGTAACGCATGTCCATTAGTGACTGGTGTTTGGGTGATTTTTAGAACAAAAGACACCACTCTGTGCCAATGTATATTGCTTTGTATTGCGGTAACACAACGTGATGGTGTGAACAGGCCCTTTCTGTAACCTCTGTTTATATATTTTTCGTCATCTGATCACACTGAATTGGTCGGGTTTGTAACATGTTTACTTTACTGAAGAATAGCAGTTGGCAAAGTGTGAGGGATGGCACCACATTTCATCAATGCATGGAATATGCATTGCTGTGTCTGTTACCACAATGCATTAGTGTGGGTGGGCCCTAAATGTTTTCACACAAGAGTCACATGACTTTAATCTAGGATTTACACATATTTTACTATTGAATCCAATTAATCCAATCAAATGTGGAAATCTTGAACGATAATATTTACAAATATACTTTGTAAAGCTGGCCATACACCCACAGATTCTTTTGTTCAGCCTGGCGGCTGAAAGAGAGAAATCTAACATATTCTTCCATTCACACTAAACAAATCTCCCACTGTGGCTTGTGTATTGTGATAGCTGGCACTGTCCGCATCTGATTGGATGCAGGCACGGTTCAGCCAACAATTTTCCATTCGTCTCCTTCGATTTTTCAGTTGAAGGGTGTCTGGTGGAGTGGTGCCAACAGTGTCACCCACTGACTAAATTATGGCCAATACATTGGGAACTTGATGACAATTTCTCTGTGAATAACCAGCTTTCATTTTACATTTCTGCTCGTGTGTGGGAGAATAGGCAAATGTTGCCTGCATATTGATTGCCCCTCCTGTGTCTCTGGTTACCTATAGGGAAATCACAATTTGTTAATTTTTCGATGACATCTTGTTGTCATAATACATTAGCTAACAGTCATTTGATGAAGAAAGGTAAATAGCTACAGAACAGGAAAGTCTTGTCTAGTTTTGGTGTCATTATCTTTAGTACATGCTTCCGGTTTGATTCATACCTAATGTAACCTAATTGATCTTCAGTTGGCCTGAACTGGTATTACAAGTTCCTCCAAACCTATAAAGTGTGAAATATTTGGCATAAACAAAACTTTTCTGTAATTTCTAACACCAGAATTTACAGATCTCTAAATATAGATTTTGTTTTCAGTTACTGTTAAAAGAGAAGCACAACCAAAGCTTTTTTTAGCCATACTTCTCTTGTGGGTCACATGAATGTGTTTACTTTTTTAGTTCTGTGACCCAGAACATCACAGAGATGCTCCATTCTCTGGAAGAATCCTGACAATTATGTCAGGATCCACCCAGATGCCTGATTGGTAGCTGGCTCAGCCTCTCAGCGTCCACTAAAAAACCTCAGCCAGCTGCTTCCGCCCCCAGCCCTGCGCTCCACTGCTTCTTTTTCCTGCACCCAATCCCACAATTCAAAAAGGGTGTGGCTGTGCAGGGCTCTGCCCACATGGCTAGGTCATTAATTCACAGAGGCCTGTGAATCAATGAACTATAACTTTGGTCCGCCTTTGCGGTTAAAGGCTTGTAGTTCTCAATGGACTACCAGGGTGCTGATAAGCACTCTAGGTAGTTCATTGAGCTTCCTGTCATTCAGTAACTGCCTGCCCGTATCGGGGGTACAGGCAGACAGCTACACAGACAGTCTGCAGGAGCCTGGCATTATGCTTTACAGGCTCCCAAAAAATAATAAATGCACATAGTTTTACCTGCAAAAAGTGAGCTTATCCTAGGAGAGGTTTGGGAATAAAAAAAAAAAAAAAAAAAACACCAGCACATAAGGGTACATACAACAATAAAAACACAACCTTTCTTCACTCTACTAAAAATGGGTTTTTCTTTTTGTTTGTGTCCTCATTGTAGGTAGTGAGGGAAAATGTCCCCCAAAGTGACACAGGCAGCAGCAAAAATATCCAGGCTCACAATACACATTACAATCTGACCATACAATCTTTGTACAATCTTTGTACAATCAACCTTAGATTTAACAAAACAATGTACTTTGAAGACTACCTTAACTATCTAATCATTTTGTATTCAGTCAGACAGGTGCTTGTGCTACATAGTTTTTGCTATACCTACAGGAGATTGTACAGTCATATTGTAGTGTATGGTGAGCTCAATGTGCTTTACATCATGATGTGAACTAATAAGGGGTTTCTTTGGACCCCCTATTAGCTCAGTATACAGTGGGTTAACACCCACATGTTCACTACCCCAAAAAAAGCTTATACAATGAATGCAGCTGGCGCAGATGCCTCAACCATCTATCACGCCTTATAACATTAACGACTAAGGACTTCTTTATGATTTCATTGGGAGAAGGGGAATAAATATATTTAATCAAAGCACACCCATAATTCATTTGAAAGCTACCGTCAGTTATCTTAAAGACCCCACAGGGGGTGCAGAGCTACATCACCAACAGTTCGACTCAATGTGCAAACCTAACAATATATAAAAACAGTCCAACATTATTAATAGTGCAGAAAAGTCCAATACATTATTGTGCTCAGTGCTTGTATTATTCCTAAATGCAAAATCTGTTACTTGTGTCAAAATTCATCCAGTGGAATGGTGGTGTTCTCAACTGTGCTGCCCAGGTGCACTCCAGGTGCCCCCCAACTTCCCCCACACTCACCAGATACTATTGACTCCTTGTTTTGTCAAGTGAGTCAAATCAAGCGTTAATAACACCCAGGGATCCCCTTCGCCATTGTTTAACCCGTACCGCATAAGGTAAAACGATCTATGCCAAGGAGAGAAGAGAGTGTTTGACATAGGGAAGCAATGTTTATTGAATAAAAAAATAGAAGCCAATGCATTTATATCAATTGTAATGTTTGGGGTATTTAGCTCAAGCGATAAATGCGTTTTTAGTGCAGTGAGTCCACCTCAGACAGGCATTATAGTTAAGGGCCTGGTAGCCCACGTTTATTAAACCGAAAAACAAAAGCAAAAAGGTCCATTCAGGATTCCCACGCAGGGGTTTAACTTCATTAAGCACTCCAAAAATAAGGAAAACATACCAAGCCACCTGGCTCTCTTGTCAGCAGTTCCTCTGCTTGCTCTCAACAGATTTGCCAATTCTTTACAGCCCCCTGGACTCACTGGCTTCCTCAGTCTCCCCGACTCTCAAGGCTGGCCAGCCTTTCCCAGTCCCTGGGCAAAGAATCCCCTTTACATAGGCTGCAGACTCCCACAGGGCAGACCACTCTCCAGACACAGGTCTGTCTTCACACAGCAGTAGCAACAAGCTGCACACACTCCACCTTCCTCCACCCTCTGCTCTCACTAGCCCCTCGTTATATGGGCTGTGTGCACCTGGGCACACAACCTGCTGGCTCTCCATAAGACATGGACACAGGGTTAGAGATCCCATCCCTTTTCCCAGTGACAGGGACTATTACATATCCCCCCCCTTTGTTTCGATCCGGAGGGAGGAACACCAGCACCCGTCATGGTTGGGACACCTCTGTGCTGGCTGTCAGCCACGTAGGCCCAACCTTTTTTTCGGGTGCGCTTCCAGGTACGTCCCACCCTGGATCTTAACAGGGTCCTACATTTCCCTATACTCCCCCCTTGTTTCGCACCGGAGGGAGGAACACATAAACCAGTCACTAAGAATGGGACACCTCTGTGCCAGCCATTCGCTGCGTAGGCCCATTTCTTTTTCCGGGTATGTTTCCACCAGCACTTCACCTTGAACCATGGGCTCCCACTAATCTCTCTATCCCTTCCACCTTCTGGCCACGGGATCCTCCTTTTCCCTCCCACAGACCTACTCTCCTGGGACTGTTGGGGACCCATTTCCATGAAATCTGTCAGGGACTGACCCCTCTCACTACCTGACGCAACACTAACCAACAACATCTGTTTATCAGGTTCACTAACCCCTGTGTGGTTACCCTTGGCAACCAAATCATCTGAGATCAACACCACATACTTCTGTTTAACCTCGATAGCAATGTTCCACAAGGGGTTATTTAATTCAATATTATCATCATCATCATCAAGACCTCTTGTCACCTGGTTTGCTAGGACAGGGTCTAGGGAGGGACCATCTACAGGCAAGCAGTTACTCCCTATGGGACATTCCCGCAGTTTCACATCGCTCCCGGTTGTCCAACACTCCAATAGCGACTGTCCTACCAACACACATTTTGCGCCACATTTTTCCACACCAATCTCTTTAACCATTTCTGTGTCCATTGGTACCTCAACCAATACCTCTGAGTTGTCCGACAGTGCTCTACAGTGCTTCTCATACACTTTTTCATTACAGTTACCAACACTGCCATTTCCTGTCAAAGTGTCTCCGGGTACCTCAAACTGCACCTCCCTGCGAGTGATGGATTGAATTCCCACTACTGCTGTGTCTTTTCCGGGCCCTTCCCTTTCACGAGGTCTAGCGGGTGAGACAGCACACACGCCATGTACCAACCACTGCTCAGCTGCACCTCGGATCGCACCAGCAGGAATGCACCTCATCACACCAGCATACGGAGAGACTTCTACTATGTCTATCATTTCTGATTCCTTTAGCAGTTCCCCTGAACGCCTTCCGCACATAACTGTCGCTGGAAGCATTCTCGCAGAGAACTGCGAGACCACTTTCTGCAAAAGTAACCAACATTGCAGTAACCAATTTTTATCAACCTTGCTTAACATCGCCTGTACCACGTGTCTCCACTGATTGGTACTACGCAGTACCAGGTCGCCCATCTGCGGTGGATACATGCAGGTATACAGCGGAAAGATTTTCACCAATTCCAACAACATCTCAGTTATTTCTAGACATGCCACATCTAAACACAGAACTCTAGGGACTTTTCCCTTACTAACGACGTGGAGGGGCTCATTTGCTAAGGCTTGAGAGGCTGAGACACTCAAAGAGACCTCCACCTCAGAGGCCACTGACAAAACTTGCAGCTCCCAATGAGCACCGCTAAATGCATGTGTCACACTCATGGTCTCATTTTCAGCAACACTGAGCCCTTCCAAGTCCCTATCCATTATCCCATCATCCTGGCACTCAACATGACTCATCTCTTTTGCTGTGGACAAAACTTCTGCTATATATGCGCCCTTTTCCGATCCTTCCGCCTGGAGGGGGTTAAGTTCTGCAACAGCCAACGCACCTGTGTCTACTGGCTTTGCAGCCTCTCCATTTGTCACAGCAGCAATAGTGTCCAGCTTACTATTACCTTCAGAAATTTCTTTCCACCACGCTATCACCTTAATGGCGAGACTATCCCAGTCTATCCTGTCTGTGCTCCAGTCATCAGCACTCTGTAGCACTGCTCCCTCTGCCCATGGAGACACAGGTGGACAGAGTGGTTTAGCAGCAGACAATCTGCACCAGTCACTGTCAACCACATCAGATTGTGATAATACATACTCCCTCATTTGAGCTATTTTCCCATTGTTTTCCACCTGAGCAGTATCAGAGCTGTCCTGGAGCCCCGCCGGCTCCAACACTGGGAGTCCTCCTGAGATTTCCTGGGACAACTCTGCTGCACTACCTGTGGTTACCATGGGAGACACCAAACCATCAACATTGTCAGTAATACACTTTTCAACATCATCATTACTTTTGAATACATCACAATAAGTACATGTATCATCAGCCATAGACATAGCAGTGTTATAAGCTTTAACAGGCTGTTTTTGGTCAGAACACACAGCACCCCGTGTAACGCTCAGCACACCACCCTTCCTCTCCAAAGGCATTCTTTTGCCCACTAGGGCGGCTCCACAGTTGTCCTGGGAAACCATGTGCCTCACCACTGCGGGCTCCTGGGAGGTTTCCCTGGGCATCTCTGTAGCACCTGTCACTAGGGAACCTGGCACACAAACTGTATTGGTCACCCCTAGGTTACCACTTCCAGCACTCTGGTGGATTACACCAGGTACATACAGAGTCCAGTCTTTTTGAGTTCTTAACCTTGCTGCAGGTTGAGCTTCAACCTGTGTCTCCCCACTACTCGGGGTAGCAAACTGCAGCAAGTCCATTTTTACACTTCTGCTGATCTCCCAGCCGGATATACTCCCACTTCACTGGGATCAGTCCCGCAAACTGCAACAGTCTTACCATAATCTGTAGCAGGTAACTCTGGCTTCATTTGAGTACGTTGTCTATCCTTTATCGCACTTTTACTGACTAACTCTCCCTGGTGGCCATGGGATGAAACTGCAGCAGCCACTTCTGACTCCTTAGCACCCCCTGCAGGCACAACAGGTACTTCCTCACTGTTGCCAGAGGTGACTGAAAATAGGTTTGCACAAAAATCTGGGCTTGCAGACAAAGACTTCTGCCCAGTAACCACATCTCCAGGCATGTTCCATACCCTGGGACAAGAAAAAATTTCATGCCCCAGTTGACCACATTCCAGGCATGGTACATTTTTACACATATCTTTAATGGGATGCCGCTCCACATCTCCACTGTATCTCCTCCTTCCGGTTAACACCCGATCCCTTGTTGCTAAGGGAGATGGCACTCTTCCAGCTGTACTTTGCTGACTCTCCCAAAAGCAGCGACTTTGCGCTCCTTGAAGCATTGTTGCTTTAAACATGCCACGATCCTCTGTCGGCAATACGTTTCTCGCGTAGTCCACAGACTTGACATCACTGCCGTTGCTACGGGCAACCACATACTTGTCAAACTTCTGATAAGCCTTTTGGACACTCCTGGGACTTAAATCAGGCTTTCTAAACATTGTTGCAGACCTCTGTCTGGCCGTGTCGCCTTGTATTGGAGACTGAGACAAAGGGCACTTGGAGATAACATGCCCCCACTCTCTGCACCGAAAACAGCGCTCTTGCTTCAGAGCCTTGACAGGGCTTCCCAAATTGCATCCTCTTGTAAGCTTGGGACTTTGCACCTTAATAGCTGGCCTGCTTGCACCAGCGTTGCCAGGGGCAACAGCATGCACTTCCCCTTTAAGTGTAGCAAAAAACAGTCTGCAATATTCTCCGGCAGGCTCAAACTCTTGCTTCATCTCTGCAGTCACTCCACCACACTTTTGCGCTTTCCAGCAAAAAATGAAGCACTGTTGTTACTTTAAAGCAAGTTGCTTTTCACTTCATGCAAGCTTTCCTCACCTGCACAGTGCACACACAGATTGTGCTGTCTCATGCACACAAACACAGTTCATCAATTTAACTTCTGCGCAATGCAGTTTGCCTGGCTGCCACACACCGCTAGCAGCAATTCCTGAAATGACTCGCTACTGGCGCAGAGACCCGGACTTCACTGTCTGTCTGCCCGCATTCGAACACCACTTGTAATGTTTGGGGTATTTAGCTCAAGCGATAAATGCGTTTTTAGTGCAGTGAGTCCACCTCAGACAGGCATTATAGTTAAGGGCCTGGTAGCCCACGTTTATTAAACCGAAAAACAAAAGCAAAAAGGTCCATTCAGGATTCCCACGCAGGGGTTTAACTTCATTAAGCACTCCAAAAATAAGGAAAACATACCAAGCCACCTGGCTCTCTTGTCAGCAGTTCCTCTGCTTGCTCTCAACAGATTTGCCAATTCTTTACAGCCCCCTGGACTCACTGGCTTCCTCAGTCTCCCCGACTCTCAAGGCTGGCCAGCCTTTCCCAGTCCCTGGGCAAAGAATCCCCTTTACATAGGCTGCAGACTCCCACAGGGCAGACCACTCTCCAGACACAGGTCTGTCTTCACACAGCAGTAGCAACAAGCTGCACACACTCCACCTTCCTCCACCCTCTGCTCTCACTAGCCCCTCGTTATATGGGCTGTGTGCACCTGGGCACACAACCTGCTGGCTCTCCATAAGACATGGACACAGGGTTAGAGATCCCATCCCTTTTCCCAGTGACAGGGACTATTACACAATATACATATAGATTACCTGTTTTTTTCGAAGATTCAGCAGATCTGGACATCGGCCCTCCAAGGCCTTTACAGTTAAACCATAGAGGGGGTCTTCCATCTTGTCCTTTCTTAAGTCTTTCATTGAAAGCTTGGGTAGGTCTTTGTCCCATACTTGGGAAAGGTCACAGTAGTATTTAGGGACACTTGCAACTGGGACTCCAATGACTTCAGTCCCTGTCACTGCTCTTGGCTGATGCTCTACTCATTGACACAAAGCTTGTATCCCTTCTGGTGTCATGAGTGTCATGAAGAAGTCTCTGAGCCATAGGGTCTCCCCGATCCCTGATAGAGCGGCCAACCACATATGCCCAGTGGCATCCAGCTTGGCTGTGGTAAGTATATATTTAAGCGGTTTTGACCTCGAAGTCAGCACCATACAAGTAATCTTTCAGCTTATCCACCACTGCCCACTTCAGGGCAATACACCCCAGCTTGTGGGTGGTATAGTTCTTCTCAGTGGGGGTAGGACTTCTGCTCACAGAAATTCTTCTGTAGGCAGCAGGCTGCAGGTCTCCATCGTGCTCCACTTTAGCTGATGGAAGGCTTGCTCACACTGATCCATCCACTGCTGTTGGATTGACTCCTGATACTTCCTGGGTCCTCTAGTTTGTTTGACTGGTTTCAGTGAGTCTGGGTTGTTGTGTCCCCCCCCCCCCCCCCGCTTCAACAACTCATTGAGGGGCCAAGCTATTTTGGCAAATCCCTCAGCGAACCTTTGATAGTACGAATAGAACCCCAAGAATGACCTAAGCCTGGTCACATTGGTAGGTCTTGGCCAGGAGGGGACAGCTTTTAGTTTCTTGGTGTCAGTGTCCAATCCCTCAGCTGAGATAACATGTCTGAGGTAAGTGACATAAGGCTGGTAGAACTAACACTTCTTTAGGGACAACTTCAACCCCTCATCATGAAGTCTCTTCAGGACCTTCTCCAGGTGCTCTTCATGCTCGCCAAGGGTTCTGCCAAAAATAATGATATCACCTAGGTACACCAGCACTTTGATCAGGTTCATGTTCCCCGCTGTCTTTTCCATCAATCTCTGAAAGATTGCTGGAGCCCCCAACAGACCTTGGGACATTCTGTTGTATTCGAAGAACCCTAGCAGACAGATGAAGGCCGTCTAATCTCTGTCGTCCGGATGCATGAAAAGCACCCACTTTTCAAGTCTAGTACACTGAACCACTTCGCCCCTCACAAACATTGTAGGGCATCTGCTATCTGAAATGTGGTATACTGGTTGGGATGATTTTCCTGTTGAGTGTACACATCCTTGATACACATCCTCTTTTGCACCACCACTATGGGGGAGGCATAAGGACTATATGACTTTCGAAAGATGCCCATCCTCTTTAACTCTGCCAGTTGCTCCCAGAGATCTTCCAGATCACCCAGTGGAATCCATTGGACTCTTTCTTTGAATGGGTTTTCTTCTTGAAGGCGAATTTGGTGCTGGGCACTCTTTGCACACCCCACATTAAAATCACTCCTCGAGAACATTTCCCACCATCTCAGAAGTTGAGCTTTGGCTCTTTCTTTTCCATTCAGATGAAAATGGGGTGTTCTGCTGGTAGAACATTTCTATGGGTATCTTTTGCTCCCCCTACCAAATTAGAAGGCAAGACTGGTTAGCTGGATTCACTTCTGCAATCACCATTTGAGCTAGACTTCACTAGAGAGTCGGTAGTGTTGTGAACATTGACAGGGATCTTACCATGGCTTTGTTGCAGCTTTATGGTTGACACAATTCAAGGATCAGCTCCACCCTAGTGTCCTCTCCCTGAGAATCAACTTCAAGGAGAACAAAGGTCCCAGGCTGGTCCCAGGTGACCATGACTGATGCTTATAAACATACGCTATTTTCTCTGGCTGCAATATCTTCTTATTCTTTTCCAGTCGCCATAGCTTCCCCACTGCTTCCACTGGGGCTTTCTGTTCTTGAACCAGGTGCCTGTACACTTTCTGTAACATATGGCATATACTCTGGGTAGTCTGCTTTGAGACAAGGGAAGTGAGTAGTCTCCTGACGAAGTCAGTGTTTGTTCCTACTATCAGGAAACTCTTGTTGGCTCCAAAAGGGCGAGGGTACACAAAAGGCAAATATATTGAATGTCTTTGATTGCACAGCCACGAAGGGGTCAAAGGACAACTTCATTGGCAGGTGCCCATCATAGGGGAAATTCTGAGTTCCAAAACCCCATATTTTTAGCTCTTCCAACTTCAGTGAGGGTAAGTGTTTGAGGTGTTTATCTTAAAAGTCTTGGTATGGCAGGGTCACCTGTGCCCATGAATCCAGAAGGGCCTTTCTATAGATGCTTTCTACTTGGACTGGCACGATGGGAGAAGGTCCTACTAACTTGTCAGGAATCTTGAATAGGTTGGTTCAGCAGTCTATTTGTTCTTTCTTCCCTGCCCGCTTCTGGGGTGTCAATGGCTTTGTTGAAGTTCTGGGTGAATGGTGTGCATTGGCTTTCCATGACTGTCTGCCTGAGGTCAAAGAGAGTAAGTTGGACATTTGCTCGGGGGGGGTCCTCTGCAAGATTTGGACCTCCACCATTTTTTTTCCTTGCGTCTTTGAGTTTGGAGCTGAGTGTCGTAGATTTCCACCAAACTGGATCTTTTACTGGTGCCCTTTAAAGCTTCCCACCACCTTTCAGGGTAGCAGCTTCTTTAGTACCTTCAGGACCTCTGGATAGAAGCTTCTGTAACTCCTTGAAGATTTTTTCGCTGACGGCAGGTTCTTCTCCTTGGGGATTGTGCTCTGAAGTTTCCGGTTTCCCCACAACTGTGACATTTCTTTCTAGAAGGGGGCGGTGTGGAACCTGACTTAACCTCCCCTAAGTCTTTTTTTCTTAGCAGCAAAGGAGTCACTACCTGTTGCACATTAGTCATCACTTGCATAGCTGTCTTGTTTAACTCCAGGTGAGCACCACTTGAGCCAGCAGATCTTGCATTGTCCCATTTAGTTGGCACTTGGGATGGGGTCTTTGACAGCTTGACACCTGTCTCATATATTGACTCGTCATTATCCTCTGAGAAGTACTCTTTCACCTGAATAGGGCATGTGGGACCCTTCTTTTGCTTGAGCATTTGCTTTCCCTGGTGTTTGTCTTGATTTTTCGCCTTCAACAAAGTTTCTTCCTTCCTAACTTCCTTCACCAACTCTGGATAGGTGAGAGTGCTTTTGGAGCCCTTCAGGAGAAACTTCAGGATAATAGGATTCTTTGGACAAGCACCTTGTAGAACTTGGTCAAACCGGACTCTGTCAGAATTTCTTGAGTCTATCCCTTTCTTCTGGATAATTTTGTGTAGGATCTCATCCACTCAGATTATATAGTCATACAACTTCTCCCCTCTGTATTGATATACAAGAAAAAGAACCGCTGCTCCAGGTGTATGAAGATATAGCTGATTGGAGTATCTTGCAGAGTGCTAGCCCCGGCCCGCCTCCGTGGGAAACTTGGAAAGAAGAAAGATATGGCTGCTCATCCAGAACTTTCGACTTCCTTTTATTTTGTTTCACAAAGATAACACCAAACACACCAAACTGTGGTCACGTAGACGCGTTTCACACATACATCTTGTGCTTAATCATCAAGTATTTTGTAACCTTCCCGAACACAGCATACCGTGCCTCAATGTAATTTAGTCCTGTACAGTCCTGTTATCCTAGCTTTAAATTGCAAATCACTTTTGTAGCAGGTCCCCTTAGGGTCTTACTGATTCCTTGTCTCTTCGGGGACGTGGGGATATCCCATTCTACTAGGGCTTGAGATGCTTGATCCATCCATGTTTCAAAGTCCTCCTCTCCTGAGGAACTCTTCCTAGAAGAACCACTGATTCCTATAACCATGCTAAAGGGGACAGAACCATTTTTCATAAAGTTCTTCACCAGTTTTCCTACATCTGTTAAGAAGGAGGCAGGTGTGAAGGCTGCAGCAGTTTCTTCAGGCTCTGCTGCTGTCTGGTTGGGACTCTATGGATTGTGGTCCTAGAATTTCAGTGGAATCAGGTGGGCTTCAACATCATTAGTTAATTACAGGCTAGCCCCCTGTAAACATGTGACAGCCCCTCTTCTCCACTCTAGTAGTGTATAGGTACAAAAGGTCACTTGGTCTGTTTTCAAGTCTATTATGAACACTTTATGGTCAGTAACAAGTGTCATCACTGATTGACAGATTGCTCTTCTGTCCAGCTGTCTCCAGGGATATCAGCTACCATACTTGACTACTTGTGGCCATTTTGCTCCTCATATCACTGGATTGCAGCAGTGGGATTCATTATGGCTGTTTCTGGCTCATTGTCTTGGTAACTTGGTTGTAGAACAGAGATATCCCGGACGAGAAATCCCAGGTGCAGCACTACCACCACAGAAGCCACTTGGTAATTTAGGTTCTCTATTCTGCACCTCGACTCCAAGAACAACCCCAGCCCCCTGACACACCTGGATGAGTGAAAGTTACTATCTACACTTATAGGAACACAAGCGTAGATACCTTTAACTTGGTTGTGAACTAGTACTAGGAAATAGACACAAGACCGTTTAGTTGAAAATGAACTCAATGCTTTGACATGGGTTAGAATAAATGGTGGTTTAAGCATAAATTTACACACAGAAGGTAGGTTCAGACACAGTCTGCTGGAAAGTATAATCACTAAGCCAAGGTAACTTAAAATAGAGTTCTGTACCTCTGGACTGGGATTAACTCATGAATCAGCAAAGTCAGCAATAAACCGTGCATATAGGCATGTACTGCAATTTGAATGTTAGTACTGTAACTAGTCTTGAGTGCACTCTATGAGAAAGGCTATGATATGGTGTAATGTCTTCTGAGAGGTACCTCTTAGCATAAGCAATAGAGGAAGGTCTCTGTGTAACAGCTGTAAAGGGACAGTCTTTAGTCCTAACTTTTCAGACAGTTAGCGTCGGGGCCCAGTTGTAAAATTGGTGCACATGAGAATACAGTAGTCCCAGTCGAACTTGTAGGCAGCAATAAGGCTACTAGACTAGATATGGTTAGTTCCTAAAGGGCTCAGTCTCTCTAGCAGCAGATAGTAAATCCCCACAGCAACAGCTTACCAATCCCAGTGATACTGCAGCTCACCATCCGGTCACATACAGCGATTAGTCCACTCTCTGTTCTGCACATAGGTGACTCTGGCTGATGGCACTCCCGAACTCAGTACTTCGGATGCTGCTTAGACCACTAATTTGCAGCAATGGTGGTGCACACTGGACAGCGATGTGCATTCTCCGGGCACCATCATGGCAAGAGGAAGCTGTGTCCTCTACAGCGTGAGAAAATGCAGCTCTTCCCCCTCCCCCTGGCAATCGCCCTCTGGGAAATGCAGTTCAAAAGCTCCCTCCTCTTGTTTATATAGCCATTAACCAGTTCATTACTGCAGTGAAGCAGCTACAGAGAACAGCTGCAGACAGTTTTTCTTTCACTTTCCAATCTTAGCCAAGGACCTGGCTACACGTATATAGAGTATTTGAATATCTATAGCCTGAATATGCGATTACATTAATGTGTTGTTTGAAATCATTTGTTGTTAGCACTGCCAGGCCATCTTCTGGGAGGGCATAGGAAAATAAAAGGGGCTAACTGGTTGCAAATACATTTTTTCTTTGGGGATGGGAGCCAGCGTGTGGCTCCCATCCCCAAAGACAGCATGTGTATGTGCTTACATTGATTGTGGTCACTGTCCCTGTGCAGAGGCCCTGCTGCTAAAGCTACCATACAAACAGTAGTAATGATGTTGTGATGTCATCAAATGGGAATGCTTATATATTTGTAAAATAAATGGTGGTGGGGGGGGGGGGGGGGGATGAAATCAGTTGTTCTGAAGTTGCCCTTAGGATACATTCATACCTGTCACATCATTGCCTTTCCATCCACTCAGTGTGAGAGGCCAGCAGTACCATCTTCCTGCCAGGCCCCATTATTAGGGCTCCGATGGAGATCAGTGCTTAAGCCTTTTCTCAGAGGCAATTGGCATGGTCTAGCAAAGCCAGTCAGGTGCATGCTGATTCTGGACGCCCAGGTCTACTGCCCGACCTTTTGTCCGGATTTTGAAACACTTGAGGACAATATAATAATAAAGGACTTGCCTACACCTGTTGTTTTCTTTGTATCATTTTTATTACTGCATTTCAAAGTATACAGAAATACAAATGTAAAACTTATAGAGGGGGTTACAAAATAAATAAAACTGAGGATAAACAATCGGCATAGGTTTCCCCTAAATGTACTTAGGAACATTAAGCAAAATGAGGAGTTTGCCTACTCCTATTTTGATGCAGTCATTGCTTTACAGTTCTATGATATGAATCAGCCATGAGCATTTATCCTCACATACGTACAGCGGGTAAAATAAGTATTTTACACGTCACCATTTTTCTAAGTAAATATATTCCTAAAGGTACTAATGACATGAAATTTTCACCACATGGTCAGTAACAACCCATGCAATCCATACATACAAAGAAGCCAAAACAAAGAAGGTCAGAAATGAAGTGATGTGTATATAAAATGGAATGAGACAGAGAAAAAGTATTGACCATGCTAACCGAAATTTATTTAAAAGTGCGTACAAAATCCTTTGTTGGTAATGAGAGCTTCAAGACACCTGTATGGAGAAACTAGTCGCATGCATTGCTCAGGTGTGATTTTGGCCCATTCTTCCACACAGTCTTCAAATCTTGAAGGTTCCGTGGGCCTCTTCTATGAACTTTGATTATTAGTTCTTACCATAGATTTTATAATGGATTAAAGTCAGGTGATTGGCTGGGCCATTCTAGCAGCTCTGTTTTCTTTCTTTGAATCCAGTTGAGTTTCCTTGGCTTTGTGTTTGGGATCATTGACTTGCTGAAATGTACACCCTCTTTTCATCTTCATCATCCTGGTAGTTGGCAGCAGATTTTTATCAAGAATGTCTTGGTACATTTTTCTATTCATCCTTCCTTCATAGACATAAAGTTTGCCAGTACCGTATGCTGAAAAACAGCCCCACGCCATGATGTTCCCACTTCCAAACTTCACTACTGGTATGGTATTTTGGTATTTTGGGGGTAATGTGCAGTGCCATATGACCTCCAAACATGGTGTGAATTATGGCATCCAAAGAGTTCAATTTTGGTCTCATCTGACCAAAGTATATTCTTCCACTATTTTATAGGCTTGCCTAAAGGTTGTGCAGCAAACTTTAAACAAGCTTCAACATGCTTTTTCTTCAGCAATGGAGTCTTGCGTGGTAAGCGTGCATACAGGCCATGGCAGTTGAATGCATTACTTATTGTCTTCTTTGAAACAATTGTACCTGCTAATTCCAGGTCTTTCTGAAGCTCTTCACAAGTTGGCCTTGGCTCTTGGACAACACTCCTGATAATTCTTTTCACCCCTCTGTCAGAAATTGTGCAAGGAGCACCTGGTCGTGGCCGGTTTATGGTGAAATTATGTTCTTTCCACTTCCGGATTAGGGCCCCAACAGTGCTCAGTGGAACATTCTGAAGTTTAGAAATCCTTCTTTAACCAATGTCATCAGTACACAGAGGAGAGCAAGGAAGTGGAACTTTAAATGAAGTATGCGGAGGGTCAAATGTTGTGTAGCGTTATAATCGACATATCTGTAACGTGTAAAAATAAGCAGCACATTGGGGGTTATTTACAAAAGGCAAATCCACTTTGCACTACAAGTGCAAACTACAAGTGCAAAGTGCACTTGAAATTGCACTGAAAGTGCACTTGGAAGTGCAGTCACTGTAAATCTGAGGGGTAGATCTGAAATGAGGGGAAGCTCTGCTGATTTTATCATCCAATCCTGTGCAAGCTAAAATGCTGTTTTTTATGTTCCTTGCATGTCCTCCTCGGATCTACAGAGACTGCACTTCCAAGTGCACTTTCAGTGCAATTTCAAGTGCACTTTGCACTTATAGTTTGCACTTGTAGTGCAAAGTGGATTTGCCTTTCATAAATAACCCCCATTGTCTCATAATAATAATTCATATTCAATAGAAAATTAGTTTACTACACACATCATTAGATACCTGCATAGAGTAGAATATTAGATAACAAACGTTTTTTTTTAAATATATTATACATATATTATATTATTTATATATTATATTATTATATATATAATAATTTATAAATATATCTTATTTAATACATAATTCATAAATAATCCAAAAAATGAATGGCACGATATATATACATGATATATATACAAGAACCCAAGCCCCAGTTTGTTTTTTGTCATTACACATGTCCACCCATTTATTCCAGCCTGATGCATGACCGTCCTCTTGGGGGTTGCCTGTTGGGTTGTCTTTCACTTAACATACCATTTCAGCTCCTGGAAAATATTTTTCCCATGTGGGAATACTTATGACCCACAGTACCATATTATCTGCACATAGATACCCTGTGAGTATCATATAGGGTATTTTACCCTTTTGCTATTATTTACACTTGTGACTATATTAGACCAACCATAAATGCATAATATGTCATTACAGGAATACTTTACAGGCTTGCTCCTGATGAGTGACACCAAGTCACGAAAAGCGTTGAGCCAACAGATGTTGTGTTTAAACCCTATACTGTATCCTACAATTTTATTGCGGATTCTATTTGTGCATTATGTGGTTGATTATACTTCAATTATGTGCTATCAAATCTTGAGTACTTGTATATATATCATGTGCCATTCATTTTTTTTTGGATTATTTAGGAATTACAGTGAGGACGGAAAGTATTCAGACCCCCTTACATTTTTCACTCTTTGTTATATTGCAGCCATTTGCTAAAATCATTTAAATTCATTTTTTCCTCATGTACACACAGCACCCCATATTGACAGAAAAACACAGAATTGTTGACATTTTTGCAGATTTATTAAAAAAGAAAAACTGAAATATCACATGGTCCTATGTATTCAGACCCTTTGCTGTGACACTCATATATTTAACTCAGGTGCTGTCCATTTCTTCTGATCATCCTTGAGATGGTTCTACACCAGAAACTATGGCCCTCCAGCTGTCATGGAACTACACTTCCCATGATGCATTGTAAAACTCTGACATTCACAGACATGACTAGGCATGATGGGAATTGTAGTTCCTGAACAACTGTTCTACACCTTCATTTGAGTCCAGCTGTGTTTGATTATTCTGAGTGGACTTGATTAGGAAAGCCACACACCTGTCTATATAAGACCTTACAGCTCACAGTGCATGTCAGAGCAAATGAGAATCATGAGGTCAAAGGAACTGCCTGAAGAGCTCAGAGACAGAATTGTGTCAAGGCACAGATCTGTCCAAGGTTACAAAAAAAAAATCTGCTGCACTTAAGGTTCTTAAGAGCAGAGTGGCCTCCATAATCCTTAAATGGAAGACGTTTGGGATGACCAGAACCCTTCCTAGAGCTGGCCGTCCGGCCAAACTGAGCTATCGGGGGAGAAGAGCCTTGGTGAGAGAGGTAAAGAAGAACCCAAAGTTCACTGTGGCTGAGCTCCAGAGATGCAGTCGGGAGATAGGAGAAAGTTGTAGAAAGTCAACCATCACTGCAGCCCTCCACCAGTCGGGGCTTTATGGCAGAGTGGCCCGACGGAAGCCTCTCCTCTGTGCAAGACACATGAAAGCCCGCATGGAGTTTGCTAAAAAAACACCTGAAGGACTCCAAGATGGTGAGAAATAAGATTCTTTTGTCTGATGAGACCAAGATAGAACTTTTTGGCCTTAATTCTAAGTGGTATGTGTGGAGAAAACCAGGCACTGCTCATCACCTGTCCAATACAGTCCCAACCGTGAAGAATGGTGGTGGCAGCATCATTTTGTGGGGGTGTTTTTCAGCTGCAGGGACAGGACGACTGGTTGCAATCGAGTTAAAGATGAATGTGGCCAAGTACAGGGATATCCTGGGCGAAAACCTTCTCCAGAGTGCTCAGGACCTCAGACTGGGCCGAAGGTTTACCTTCCAACAAGACAATGACCCTAAGCACACAGCTAAAATGATGGAGTGGCTTCACAACAACTCCGTGACTGTTCTTGAATGGCCCAGCTAGAGCCCTGACTTAAACCCAATTGAGCATCTCTGGAGAGACCTAAAAATGGCTGTCCACCAACGTTTACCATCCAACCTGACAGAACTGGAGAGGATCTGCAAGGAGGAATGGCAGAGGATCCCCAAATCCAGATGTGAAAAACTTGTTGCATCTTTCCCAAAAAGACTCATGGCTGTATTAGATCAAAAGGGTGCTTCTACTAAATATTGAGCAAAGGGTGTGAATACTTAGGACCATGTGATATTTCAGTTTTTATTTTTTAATAAATCTGCAAAAATGTCAACAATTCTGTGTTTTTCTTTCAATATGGGGTGCTGTGTGTACATTAATGAGGAAAAAAATTAACTTAAATGATTTTAGCAAATGGCTGCAATATAACAAAGAGTGAAAAATTTAAGGGGGTCTGAATACTTTCCGTCCCCACTGTATGTAGAGATCTTTTTGCTTTTATCCATCATAAGATGTTTCTTGTGTGACACCTTAGTAATTTCTGCTGGTGTCTTGGCTTTCCATGCCTTTTTGCACCTCCCTCTCTTCGTGTGTTCAATATTTTTTTCCTGTGTCATTCCATTTTATTACACATAATTTAATTTCTGAACGTATTTGTGTTGCTTTTTTGTAAGTATGGATTGCATGGGTTGTTCCTGACATGTGGTGAAAATTTCATGTCTATAGCAACTTTAGAAATATATTTACCTAGAAAAATAGTGACCTGTTCAAAACTTGTTTTACCCGCTGTATATTATGTTTATATCATACATTGCCTAAACTTTGTATGGATATGTTAGATATGGAGGTGCAGAGCATGTGCATCTCATTGAGGATATGCCCTATCTTTCTTGGATTGATTCATGTGACACCTTGCCTATTGCAAAGGCTCAGGGGTCTGGCTCTGGAGCGAGGAAGTCCTCCCATCCTGTTGTTTAAGGAATCCCCACGGCGGATACCTGTCGATCGGTCTGGGGAAGAGACCTGGACACCCTTGGTTACAAGGGGCTTGGTTGTGTTTGGTGTCTTGGCGTGTAGCTGTGCTGAATTCAGTTTACATCAATAAAACTAGTCAGGATTTTTATGTGTACTGTGATTTACGTAATTACTATTTTTATAGCAAGGTCACTTTAAGTAGCACTTACTTGGTAGATATCAGCCAGGCACGTTTGCTGTGCCCTGCCCTAACTAGTAGAATATTTTTACTCCTCATACAGTGTACAAAGGATGGATAACCTGTGAACATATTTGAGAGCTATAAACAACATTGATTGATATCTGTTGGTACCTGAGTCTGTGCATAGGGTTTTGGCAGGTGCTAATTGGGCAAAACTGACGATATTAGATAGTGGGATACTCTTACCTCTCAATCAAAGTACCAAGCAAGCCATCTACATTACTCAAAAACAAAAAAGAACAGTCCATATAAACTAATTCTTAAGTGTGTTCACAAAGTATATAAAATATGATATGTCCATAATATTCTGTATATATCACTCTTAAAACTCTCTATGAACTTAATAGAGCCAGTCCCACAAATTTCATACTCCTATTTACAGTGTGCCACACTCCACTCATAGGTGTATCACATACGTTTTCCTCTTCCATCAGTGCTCATTAGATGTGTTCTCACCTACTGTATTTGCAAGGACTTCTACAAGTATATGTAGCCAGGTACTGGGCTACAGCAATGTGGAGCAGGAGACATTGAACTCAGTTTACTAAAGCATATTGCCTACAGTATTTGGGCCATGTGACACATTTTCACAAAATATTGCGCGTGATACCAAAAAATGTCAATTCATTATCCCTTTATGCGGTATTTACCTCAAAAAGCAAAAACACTCTGTAAATACTGCATAAAACAGCAATAAAGTCAATTCACTAGAGAAAATAAACAAATACATGCATGTGTTAAATAAGTAGTGGTCCAGGGCCTGCATTTTAGGGATACCTCATGCCAAAAACAAAAAAAAAAAATTTGTATGATGTCCTCCCTAAAATCCGTACCAGACCCTTATCCAAACATGCAGCCCAGCAGGCCAGGAAAGAGCAGGGAAGGGCAAGAGAACGCTCCCCCCTCCCTGAATCCTACCAGGCCACACGTCTTCAACATGATGGGGTGCTTTGGGGGGACTTACCCCCCAAAGCACAATGTTCCCATGTTGTGGGGCCTCTTCCCCACAACCCTGACCCTGGACTTATTAAAATCTAGAAGCCCCCCCCCAGTGCATGAGAGTCTATGAACAAGGGGGCCCCTAGATCCCCACCCGTCCCTATGTGAATGAGTGTGCCCCAGTGGTGTCACAAGGGGGCAGGATCACCCATTGATGTCACCCCTTTAGCAGTAGGTGGGAAGTAGAGCTGTCAGTCAGCACGAGCCAAGTGTCTGGTACAAGTTTTTTTTTCTTTCATCCAGGTCAGCAGGCAGAATTAATGATTGATGCTGGATTTACTTTAAGGACATTCATTTATTTTTTAAATAAAGGACTTGTAAAAAACTGGCTGTGGGTTTTTATTTAATTTTACTTGTACGGGGTTCCCCCCCAAAATCCATATATGACCCAAAGGGTCTTTCGTTTACATTCTGCCAACAGCAGATACATCATGGTTGTTAAGGACTCGGAGGCTGCCGGTGTTCTGCCGAGAAAGTTCCGCTCGGCGGATAAGTTCCCCCCTCTACTGTGCAGGCGCTGCGCCTGCGCAGTAGGATCCGGCGGAAATAGCCAAAGCGGAATAGCTGAAAATCAGCTGTACACGGCGCCTGTAAGAGGGCCCCTCGCAGGCTCGCTTCGCTCGCCACGCTTCGGGCACGACCTCGCTTCGCTCGGCTCTTTTAGATTCCCCCTCTAGGTCCACTTGGATGGTGGGGAAGGAACCTGGACCTAGGGCGCAGGCGCTGTGTACAGCTGATTGAAGCGTTTGAGCTTCGGCTATCTCCGGCGGCTGACAGTAGTTCGTACTGCGCAGGCGCTGCACCTGCGCAGTACAGGGGGGAACTTATACGCCAAGGGAACTTTCTCGGCAAGACACCGGCTCCCTAAAAAAACAGCTCTTTACTGGTTGTTATGGACGCTGAAGGGGTGCCTGCTCCTTAACAACCAGCTATTCACTGGTTGTTAAGGACACCAGTGGGTGCACATTTAAAATACCACAAGTTTTCACTATAAAAGTACCACATCACTTTAAGAAATAGCACATGCAGTATTTTAGTAGCATTTTTTAATGAATTGCAGAAACATTTTTTTTAAATGCTATGATTTTTTTTACCACTGGTCTCAAAGTGGTAGATAACATTTTGTGAATTCAACCCATTGCCTTTTATTCTTCTCTCCCTCTCCTGAGATACTGATGTTTTGTTGCAGCATTCTCCTCTGGCTAGCAGAGAGAGAGAGCTAAAGCTAAGCAGGCCCATAGACTTCTATGCAGTGTGCTGAGAGTTGTAGAGAGAGTAGCCATATAATGACTACACTATAATAATCTAGATTACAGATCCCAGTATGCACTGTGCAGTAGAAAGAATGGAGATTTTTTATTAAAATGTCCAGAAAAGTTATCAACGAGGGAGTTGGAGGGAGATACATCTGTCTGGATATTCACCAGTTGGAGACCATACCAGCGGAGATCCGACCCTGAGACTGGGAGTGAGGACACTGAGGGGCAGCGCAGCACCACCCACATTGCAGCACCTGCATTGCTGCAGCAGGGAGACTGGAGCACCCACTCACCCTCTGCTTCCCACCACTGGAGAGACCGGGGGGGCCCTTATACAGCAAGGGGTCACCGCAGCATCCTGGACTGGTGAGTGGACTATTTGCCCATTGCTGATACTGCTAGCAGGGACTGTGCTACTGAGAGCAGGGCACCAAGTGTACCCAATCTATATTGCACTCATTCCAAACCTAGACTGCACCTATTCCAACCCTATAACGCATTATACTGAACCTTTACTGCATCTAAACCAAATCTACCTTGCACCTGTGCTGAGACTATACCGCACCTACTATACTGTACCTATACTGCATGCAGGTTACCTGAGACTAACGTTAAGTGCAAAGATGCCCTTAAAGGACCCCAGCAATATCTGGCAGAAGAACATAATTATTTTGCAAGCCCCCTTTGTTTGTAAGAAGGTTCCTCCCATATAACCCTTCCCATACAGGAAGTACCTTTAGTTTTTTGCCAGTGTCTTGAAGGTGATGGTCACAGCTGTGGAAGCTCTTCAAATTCTTCAATAATGTCCCAATGAGGATGTTATAATAGGATCCATTCAGATGGCATATTAAAGCTAAAGTGGATGGTACCCAAGCCTTGGTTCAAGAACAAGGTTTTGCCTGTAATGTGTCCTTTATGGCGCTGGACCCTTGTTATATGGTATTCCTGGTCTATATCCTGCCTAAGGAAACCAGAAGGGTGCTTTACAGGTCCAAGAGTGTGGACCCCAAAACAAAGGGGGACCCGGTCCTTGAAGGTCCTCAGTGGCGCTACCCGCGGTGATAGGGGAAGATTTGGCCTGTTCCGAGGATCGGTGAGTACTCCCTCTGGAGGCCTAAACTGTATTACTGTGTTGCTATAACATGTGTTGTTTTTGCCAAAATTTGTATGGAAGGTTACAAACTGCCGCAAGATGCACTTAGGCGGGTGTCTCCCGCATGGCTGTTGGTGGTCAAAAACCAACAACTTGAAGGGCGGAAAATCCTTTCCACCTGTAACCTGGAAGGTGGTGACTACGGACGCCAGCCGTCACGGCTGGGGAGCAGTCCTGGAAGAGGACTCAGTACAGGGAAAATGGTCCCAAGTACAGAAGACCTTGCCCATCAATCTGCTGGAAATCCGGGCAGCTCGTTTGGCTCTCCTATTCTCGACCTCCAGATTGCGGGGGTTTCCGGTCAGAGTCCAGTCCGACAACTCCACAGTTGTGGCATACATCAACCACCAAGGGGGCACCCGGAGCCGAGCAGCCTAAAGAGAAGTAAATCACATATTAATTTGGGCAGAAAGGCACGTGCCGTTTCTGTCGGCAGTCTTTATTCCAGGTGTGGACAATTGACGGGCAGACTACCTAAGTCGTCAGCAATTGTTACTAGGGGAATGGTCCCTTCACCCCGAGGTTTTCCTTCAAATCTGCCAGCGTTGGGGGATGCCAGGGGTGGATCTCCTGGCCTCCAGGTTCAATGCCAAGGTGGACAGCTTTGTATCCAGGACCAGGGATCCACTTGCGGTAGGGACAGATGCATTGGTGATTCCCTGGGATCGGTTTTCCCTAATTTTACGCTTTTCCTCTGATCCAGATGCTGCCACACCGGTTACGCAGGATACAGGAGGAACAGAAAACAGTAATTCTAGTGGCCCCAGGATGGCCCAGGAGGTCCTGGTACTCAGAGATTATGAGGATGGCGGTGGAGGACCCGTTGTACCTCCCATACCGGCCAGACCTGCTGTCTCAAGGTCCCATATACCATCCTTCTTTACGGTCACTGAATTTGATGGCATGGCTATTGAGACCAGGGTGCTGAAAGACCGTGGTATCAGAGGATCTGTTCTGTCTACTCTGATAAAGGCGAGAAAGCCAGTTTCTAGAAGTATTTACCATAGGGTCTGAAAATCATACATTTCCTGGTGCAAGAGGAGAAGATGGCACCCTCGCAAGTATTTGATTGGGAGGGTCCTTGCCTTTCTTCAAACAGGAATTGATTTAAAGCTATCACTAGGGACCATTAAGGGACACATTTCAGCCTTATTGTTTTTTTTCTAGAGGCCAATCGCATCTCATTCTTTGGTACAAGCCTTCGTCAAGGGGGTGCTGCACTTAAGGCCGCCGGTTAAACCGCCTTTATGCCCCTGGGATTTGAACTTGGTGCTATCAGCTCTTTGAACTTATTAGACATATTCCTTTGATCCTATTAACTAGGAAATTGGTCTTTTTGGTGGCCATAACCTCGGCTAGAAGGGTGTCAGAATTGGCTGCCCTTTCTTGTGAAGAACCCTTTCTGTTTGTACATCAGGACAAGGTGGTAATGCGACCCCGCCCAGATTTTTTAACTAGGGTGGTTTCCATTTTTCACTTAAATCAAGATATCATTTTACCATCCTTCTTTCCCAACCCTGGGTCTAAGAAGGAAAGGTCGCTTCACGCACTGGATGTGGTGAGAGCAGTCAAAGTTTACTTAGAGATGTCAACTCCTTTTCGAAAGACTGACTCTCTTTTCATTCTGCCAGAGGGTTTTAAAAAGGGACAGGCAGCAACTAGTTCAACTATCTCTAGGTGGATTCGCCAGGTCATTATCCAGGCTTATGAGTTGAAACACAAGGTTCCACCTCGATATCTCAAAGCTCACTCTACTAGAGGAGTTAGTACATCATGGGCAGTCCGCCAACAGGTGTCTATGGCTCAGGTTTGCAAAGCGGCCGCCTGGTCTTCGGTTCATACATTCACCAGATTTTATCAACTGGATGTTAGGTCTCAAAGGGAGAATGTTTTTGGCCACAGCGTGCTGCAAGCAGCTTTATAATGCTGGGCCTAAAAAGGGGTCTAGGAATACTATGTTCCCTCCCCTCAAATGCATTGCTTTAGGACATCCCAGGTAGTCATTATTATGGTGCTCTGTGTCCCGTGATGTAGGATAAAGAAAAATGGATTTTTAAAACAGCTTACCTGTAAAATCCTTTTCTTGGATTACATCACAGGACACAGAGGTCCCTCCCCCTCTTTTTCTGGGATCTTCATTGCTTCATTTAAGGTACTTCCTGTATGGGAGGGGTTATATGGGAGGAACCTTCTTACTATTGGTTGCCAGTGTCCAATCACCTAGGTAGCATATAACCCAGATAGTCATTATTATGGTGCTCTGTGTCCCGTGATGTACTCCAAGAAAAGGATTTTACAGGTAAGCTGTTTTAAAAATCCATTTTTTTTAATCATACCTTTAAGTGGGAGGGTGAAAAATTAGCAGAGCATGTTACCCTTCTAGTTAAGATCATTCATCAGGTCATCATAAAGGATAGAATGGAGACAAAAGCCACAAGCAAAGCAATATTAACTGTAGTCCTGAAAGGGGCACAACCTTTACAATCTTTGGATCCCATTACACTTAAGCTGGGGGTAAGGGACCAGAGAAACCCATTGACCTATTAAAAAATCATGAAAACGATTAGAGAGGGCAAAGCTTTAATCGCTGCTAATACCCAGACTTATACCATAAATCGAATGGCCCAGTTACAAGCTACTTTGCAACAAAGTAAGTAATGGAGGCCCACAAAACTATGCAAAAGTCCTTGACAGACATGAAACAGACTGTGTCCACACTAGCTTCAGAGAGAGGGGAGATATTCCCCCTCAGTAGAAGGTGTTACAGCTTTGGAGAAATTGGATATCTTTTTATTTTAGCATTTGTATATGGTTGGCATTTAGCAGGAGAAACATACAGTCAGGTCCATAAATATTGGGACATCGACACAATTCTAATCTTTTTGGCTCTATATATCACCACAATGGATTTGAAATGAAACAAACAAGATGCGCTTAAACTGCAGACTTTCAGCTTTAATTTGAGGGTATTTACATCCAAATCAGGTGAACGGTGTAGGAATTACAACAGTTTGTATATGTGCCTCCCACTTTTTAAGGGACCAAAAGTAATGGGACAATTGGCTGCTCAGCTGTTCCCTGACCAGGTGTGTGTTATTCCCTCATTATGACATTTACAATGAGCAGATAAAAGGTCCAGAGTTCATTTCAAGTGTGTTATTTGCATTTGGAATCTGTTGCTGTCAACTCTCAATATGAGATCCAAAGAGCTGTCACTATCAGTGAAGCAAGCCATCATTAGGCTGAAAAAACAAAACAAACCCATCAGAGAGATAGCAAAAACATTAGGTGTGGCCAAATCAACTGTTTGGAACATCCTTAAAAAGAAAGAACGCACCAGTGAGCTCAGCAACACCAAAAGCCCCTTAAGACCATGGAAAACAACTGTGGTGGATTACCGAAGAATTCTTTCTCTGGTGAAGAAAACACCCTTCACAACAGTTGGCCAGATCAAGAACACTCTCCAGGAGGTAGGTGTATGTGTGTCAAAGTCAACAATCAAGAGAAGACTTCACCAGAGTGAATACAGAGGGTTCACCACAAGATGTAAACCATTGGTGAGCCTGAAAAAAAGCCTTCTCTGGAACAACATCCTATGGACAGATGAGACCAAGATCAACTTGTACCAGAGTGATGGGAAGAGAAGAGTATGGAGAAGGAAAGGAACTGCTCATGATTCAAAGCATACCACCTCATCAGTGATGCATGGTGGTGGTAGTGTATGGCTGCCAATGGAACTGGTTCTCTTGTATTTATTGATGATGTGACTACTGACAAAAGCAGCAGGATGAATTCTGAAGTGTCGAGCAATATTATCTGCTCATATTCAGCAAAATGCTTCAGAACTCATTGGACAGCGCTTCGCAGTGCAGATGGACAATGACCTGAAGCATACTGCGAAAACAATCAAAGAGTTTTTTTAAGGGAAAGAAGTGGAATGTTATGCAATGGCCAAGTCAATCACCTGACCTGAATCCGATTGAGCATGCATTTCACTTGCTGAAGACAAAACTGAAGGGAAAATGCCCCAAGAACAAGCAGCAACTGAAGACAGTTGCAGTAGAGGCCTGGCAGAGCATCACCAGGGATGAAACCCAGCGTCTGGTGATGTCTATGCATTCCAGACTTCAGGCTGTAATTGACTGCAAAGGATTTGCAACCAAGTATTAAAAAGTGAAAGTTTGATGGATGATTGTTAATCTGTCCCATTACTTTTGGTCCCTTAAAAAGTGGGAGGCACATATACAAACTGTTGTAATTCCTACACCATTCAACTGATTTGGATGTAAATACCCTCGAATTAAAGCTAAAAGTCTGCAGTTAAAGCACGTCTTGTTTGTTTCATTTCAAATGCATTGTGGTGGTGTATAGAGCCAAAAAGATTAGAATTGTTTCGATGTCCCAATATTTATGGATCTGTGCATACATATATGCTCTGTCATATATGTCTCATATGTAGGATATGCAGTTTGAGTAAGATTTGTAACACTGGTTGTCTGAATACTGGAACAGTTACAGAATATATATATATTCTTTTCCTTTCACAGTACTTTTGGTTGGATACCATTTCCGCCTTTGTCCATCTGTGTATGATCCAGTGTCCGTCAGACCTGGCCCTGGTTATTCATACCAAGGACCAGGTGGTTGGACAACAGTTTTGGTCTATATTGAGTGTGTGGGAGTGCATTGAGCTACATACCGATGAAATTGGTGACCACGTTTATAATGTGTAGTAAAACAAAGGATTCGCCCTGGGACTTTAAATGAAGTGGGTACCGTTTCCGCCAGTAAACATAACAGTAGTAAATACAGTATATGGTTTATTCAAGTAAAATTGTTTACATGCATAGATAACACCAACAGTTGCCAAAAAAAATATATAAAACAAGAAATATTGGTACATGGATGTAATAGCAGTCATAGTACACGGGCATCATACTACCCGACTAGTTTCGCGAGATCCAGCTCGCTCTTCAGGGGTGGATGTGTGTAACATTGTACCTAAGATAAAAAAGTATATAGTTGGCAAAATGGCACAGTATTAGTTATAAAGGCACAGGGTAGGAGGGGTTGTGGGTCCCCATACTCACCACTGAGCTTGACCATGGCTACAGGTGTGCGGCTCCAAGATAGCGGCAGCAGGTGCCTCACCAGGGAGCTGAGGGGGCGAAGTCAGATGGGACCCCACCAGGGGCCAAACGGCGAGCAGGCATGGCATAGGTGTAGTGATGTAACCCTAGAGACCTCATTAGTTCATAAAGAGTATAGGCTGTAAACATAAGTATGTTTGTCAGGCATCTAAAGTAATAATTTATTATTATTAACCTTTATAATGTGGTATATTTTATGAAATGCAAATAAATGAATATGTGATCAATTAAAAATTATACGGCATAATGATTATTATTAAATTGAAGAAAACACCATTACTATCATTAGTAATGGTGTTTTCTTCAATTTAATAATAATCAGATAGACCCTGAATTACTCTGAAGAAGCGGAGATATTACTTCCCGAAACACGTTGGATGATTCTACATATATGAACTGTTATCAGCATTGTGAACGAGTATCAATGTTTCCCACCATGTTATGCTATTGCTACAACTATGAGATATGTATATCTCTGTATGTAACTTTTAATTTTTGTGTCCATTAAACTTGGTTTTAAAGCAACGTTGTGCTCACCTGTGCATCCTCAAAAGTCCTACCTCTAGGGGACAGTCTCACAACTTTGTACAAATCTTATATTAATTGGATGTGAATATAATAGCTGTCCCTAGAACTGGTAACATACTCTGAACATATAGCTTACCTGGGTGTAAAACCCAACTATACCAGTTCTAGTTTGAGGCTTATTAGCATACAAATGTATTTTTACTTTTTGTTTATCTATTGACAACGTTTATAATATTGGCTAACAAGTCATTTTCATGCTGGTTGGTTGTTGATCATTTCTGAGCATAGAGATGTCTCAATTTTCTGGCTCTACATGGGAAAAATGTATGGACTCCAATCAAAAGACACGTACCTCGAATGACAGCCAAATATCCCAGAGTTCAGATTTTAAGAAAAAAGAACAAGAATTAGTACATCATCTAGAGAATTACAATAAAAATCTTGTGACTAGGAAAGATCAGAAATTCCATGAAGATAAAATGGCATTCACAGATGGTTATGCTTATAAATGGCAAAGGGGACTGGCATCTAGAAGAGGTAGAGCTTATAGGCAGAATGTGAATGGAGAATAGGGTTTATGGATCTGAATCTGACTCATCTGTGTCTTCTGAGGTGGATAATATGTCTTTTAGGACATCTCCCAATACTAATTTGACGCAATCCCAGCGTAGTGCTCTACATGACCTCATCCATAACGACCGCATTATTATTAAACCCTCTGATAAGGGTGGCAATGTGGTCATTATGTATAGAGAAAGGTGTGTCAACATGTGTGAGTTAATCTTACACAATGTGGTATGGTACAAAGTAATCCCTAATCAACTGGTGGATGATTTAAAGTGGTTGTAAACCCTTACAAACCACTTTTTACTACAGGTAAGCCTATAATAAGGCATGGTTTAGAAGATATCCCCTGTACCACATGAGCACTCAAGCAACGGCTCATTCGTACTGTTGCTTCAGCTGATGTACCATTACCGATGGCTCCGGCACGCATTGGCGGAATTGACGTCTTTGCGGCTCCGGCCAAAAACAGCCGGAGCCCGCAATACCCGGAAATAACTTTGGGAGACATGTCGCCGGGCAGAACAGTGTCCTGGGACCGCTGAGGGGGCTTCGATCTAAGGTGAGTATTTTATAATGAGCTAGTATGCTATGCATACTAGCTCATTATGCCTTTGTCTTGCAGGGTTTTTTTTGTTGATTTACAACCACTTTAAGGTTGGAATTTAAGGCTCTTATTGGTGGTGCCTATCACAAGAGCATGACTGATAGGGACCAATTTGACTGTCTAGATGTTAAGTGGCCTGTGACCCCGATGTTTTACGCCCTCACCAAGGCGCACAAGTGTCTAGTCAAACCCCCTGGGCATCCCATGGTCACAGGAATTGGTTGTTACACTGAAATGGCCAGTAGATACTGTACATCGATAGCCAGTTGAGACCCTATATAATGAGATTATCCTCATATCTCAAAGACACCATCAAATTACTCAAGTTTTTGAAGGCCTCAATGTCCCACTGGGTTCTTACCTAGTAGCTATTGACATTGAGGTGCTGTTTTCAAACATCCCTCACCACAAGGGTGTGGAAGTTGTTTCCACTTTCCTTCGGGAGCAGGAGCCTACTAGCTGGCCATTTTGTTATTTCCTTCTTGAGCTATTACATCATATCCTCACATCCATTATATTTGTTTTCAATGGAGCCACCTACCTCCAGGTACAGGGGGTTGCGATGGGGACCTTGTGTGCCCCATCATATGCCATCCTGTATGGGGGGATGGGAGAGATCTCTCTTCTTTGACGAGGCTTCTCCACATTCTCTTGTGGCGTCAATATATCGACGATGTGCTTATGATATGGACGGGCTCTCCAGTGGAACTGCAACAATTTGTGTCCTTTATCTCCAAAAATGATTATAACCTAAAGTTTACTATGCAGTTTGATGCATACCATTCCTAGAGCTAAGGGTATTTCTGAACACGGATGGATCCATCCACACAAACCTGTTCCGGAAAGAAACCGCAGGTAACACCATTTTGCACTATAATAGCACTCACCCTCATTCCCTGGTGCGGAGCATTCCCTTCAGCCAATACCTTAGGCTGCGGAGGAACTGTGCCAGGGAGGAGGATTGTGAAACTGAAGCTAAAGCTCTATTCCAGCGATTATTAACCTGGAGGTTATAGCAAAAAGATCCTAAAACGAGCGTATCAAAGAGTGAAGTCGAATCAGAGAGAGAAAATAATTTTTGCAACTAAGGCCCACCCTGCTCAAAACACAACCAAGGTGATCACAAAATTCAGTGCTCATCGGGAGAAATTTCAGACAATTTTGGCCCACAAGTGGCACTTTCTGTCTGAGGACAGTGTTATTTCTAAATATGTGAACAACAGACCCGAGGTGGTGTTTCGACAAGCCCGCTCAGTTAGAGACAGTGGGGGGTCATTTACTATAGCTCCAGGAAGTACTAGGCACTATTGCAAATAATAGCGCCCATTTTAGCCAATTAAAAGTTCAACAGGCGAATGTGCGCATAGTAGCGGCGAACAAAGGTTGGTAAATTTGAAATCACTGCTAATTAGCGCTTCCGTGTATATGCAAATACCACTTTCTACTAAGTTATTATATAGCACTGAACTGTAACCATGATCCATGTATGTGAAAGAAACATTTTTAGGTGAGATGTGCTCTACCTTGTGTGCATCTATTGTATTCCTAGTTTTTTTTCCTTCTTTTGCGAACGAATGCAGTTATGAATGATTATTACAATAATAGTAATGTCTGCTATTCTGTAAAGTTACATGTATTAAACATTTAGGTTACCTATTTGTTGTATGTTGTTTTTTTCATGTTTTTTTATTTTTTAATTTAGTTGACTATAAAGCGGTAATTATTTATGTTCATTCTTTAATCATACTACACTATCATGCAGGTCTCGTACTTGGCACAATGACTTAGTGGTCTGCTCGGATGTCTCCACAGCACTCACGGTACGAGTTCAAATAACAGCCAACCTACCATCCACCAGCTGTGTTTATTTTTTCAGTGCACAAGCGAAATAAAATAAACAAACAAAGAAATGTAAAATGCCCGTTAGCTAGTGTTTGGTGTTTGGAATTTCACACCATAATATTATTGAATACTTACATACCATTGCATGCATTGGAAGAGTTAATATAATAGAATCAGCCAAATTAAAGTGCATTGGCTAATTGGCATTTACCTATTTTAAGCATATGCTGCTTTGGCTTATTGGCTAATAGTCATTTGCCTTTTTTTCACCAATAGGTAGAAGTGCTAACCACTAGCCTAGCCTTGGGTTTAGAACAATAATACATAGAAAATACATTCACTAGTGTTTGATGTTTCTTCTCCCCGAGCTGTCTTCTCCCAGAGCTGTCTCTCTTGCCGCCGCCATCTTCTCCTGCTGCTGTGTTCTTCCGCGCAGCCGGTTACCCGCTAATAAAAAAAAAAGCCGCTCTTCTTCTGAGGCTGTCCTCTGTGGCCATCCGATAATGTAACCCGGAGAGTCCGCTCCATGGCTTTGTAAGAGACAACACAGCGGAGGACTTGAGGTCTATGGATGCAGGAGTTGCAGGGAAAGGTGTGCAATTTTCCTGCGATTTTGCGTCGGCAGTTTTGCTGCGATTCCAGGTAATGCCTGTGTAAACTTGAGTTCTATGGACCTCAACTCGCATCAAAGTCGGACCAAAGTAGTACAGGGACTACTTTGAAGTCGGTGTGACTTGAAGTCGCACAGATACGAATGGTACACATTGAAAATCATGGGGTATGACTTGTTATGCGACTCTGATGTCCAAAGTCACACAAGTGTGAAAGAGGCCTCAGCCCTACTTTGTGAGCGATTTCAGAGACATCAGTGCACTTTCCTGCACAGATGTCTAGTAAAATCACATAGGTCCCAACTGTCCCTGATTTGGAACAAAGTCTCTCTGTCCCTCTTTCCTCCTCATTTGTCTCTCATTTTGTTCTGATCTGTATAGTTGTATATAAAATGCACTTTTTTATCTTTTTAAAAAGGGTTTCCCAGCGCTAAACCTTTCATCTAATTTCTAAATTGCTTTGTTTGTAAATTTCCAAAGCCAATCTAAAGGAATATTGTTGGTAAATAAAAAAAAAGCAAAAAAAAAAAAAGTTTACTAATATATATATATTTTTTTAAATAATTCTCCTTTAAGAAGGTGTTTTAGGAGGTGTGTCCTATGCCTACATACTTTTGCTAATAGGTGTCCCTTATACCCATCTTAAAAAGTTGGAAGGTAAGAAATCGCCCCCTGAAGTCGCCCAAAGCAGTGCAGGAACTACTTTTGGGAATTGTTGTGGCGTCACACCAATTCGGACAGTTCCATTGCCATCAATAGGCGCTGATTTGGCCTGCAATTTGACATGTCAATTCAGAGCTATGTGAACATGGGTGAAGTTGCATAGATATGAATGGAAATCATGGGAGACAACTTTTCATGTGACTCTGTGGTCCAAAGCTGCATGAAAAGTCACCCTGTGGTATGAAAAAGCAAAAAGAAAAGCAGCGCTGCTCTAAGGGTAGTAAGTAGTTAAAAACACTATTTTATTACAAATTGTACACTCACATTTGTGTGATAAGAAATAGGCATAGGTAGGTTCTTCTGGGCAACGCAGAGTCACATCACGAAACAGCTGGGCTGTGGTGAGGCCGGTGGTAGGAACCTGCTGACGCGCTGTCTGAGGGAACCCCAAGCCATCCGAAGCTACTGACTCCACCGCAAGCGGCCGAGGCCGGCCCCGCCACAGCCCAGCTGTTTCGTGATGTGACTCCCTTAGAGCAGCACTGCTTTTCTTTTTGCTTTTTCATACCACAGAGTTCCTTCTACTCTGACAAGCCGGCTGCTGCTCATCATAGAAGCCTTAACCATCTTTAACTGTTTATTACCCCCTGGACATATCCTATCCCCCACGCTACTGCCCCTTATCTACCCACTAGCAGCAACTGTCAGCGCTCCATTCCCCCTCTGTTACATGAAGAGTCACCCAAATGTGAAAGTACCCTAATGAGATTAATTGATAACACCTTTGAATAAGGCCCTATTTGCACGTGTGCGACCTTAAAATTGCACAGCTTTGCCATGACTTGAAGCAATGTCTGTGTAATCTTGTGGTGTATGGACCTCAAATCGCATCAAAGTCAAACAGGGGCGAATTTGCACACTTTCAGGCTGCACAAGTGACAATATGGCCAAATTCAAAGGTATTATCCATGAATCTCATTCACACTGCTGCGACCTGAAAGTCACACTATTTTGCTGCCACTTTGCTGCTGCAACTTGGCCCCAACTTCTGGGAATGCCTGTGTAATATTGCGCCCTATGTACCTCAGGTCACACCAAAGTAGTACAGGTACTACTTTGAAGTTGGTGCGACTTAAAGTAGCACAGATATGAATGGTTATCATTGAGAATCATGGGATGCAACTCAGAGGTCCAAATTTGCTAGAAAAGTCGCCCAACTGTGAAACAAGTCATATATATTATAATAGAAAGGAGCTCTCATTTATACTTGCATAGTTCTTACTGATTTACATCAGCAGAACAAATGTAGGAAGTGATGTGTGCGCATGGGACGGAAGCAAATGTGTGGTCATGCCAAACAAATCAATGAACCCCACCCACACCAAATCTAACTACCACATCCAGCCCCACATTGAGTAAGCACAAGTACACATCCTACACTTACCCAGCAAATCAGCAGCACCTCCTCTTTGCTAAAGAGGGACTTCACCATGTCCACCTAGATGGAGATCCTGACCAGCACAGGAACTTCCGGGTGATTACAATGACTCATTTCTGGGTCAGATGGTAAAACCGCGCTCTTTTAATCGCAGCTGCAAATATTTGATCGCAACCAGGATTAGTATTTTTTATTTTCAGATATGCAAATCTGTATTTCTACATATAACGATATTTGAAGGTAAACTTTAGGGAGTTTGATAAGAAATGGTGTCCCTGGGATAGCAACAAGTGAATTACAAAAACAAAAGGCCCAGTTTGAGCCCTGGTTCACACTGACAGCGGGAGGAAATCGTTCAGCTGAACTCACGCAATTTCATTCCCGCATGTCAGTCTAGACTTCGGGGGCAATATCAGATACATCTGTGCAGGTTTCTGCACTGATATCAATTCAAATCACACCCCAAAGTTACACCAATTAGAACTGTACAATTGCCACTGTTTTGACATGTTAAATCGCACCAATGTGAACCAGGGCTGACACATACAACACTGCCTATCCACCAGCTGAATTCATTACCTGCAATTCTCCACAGCTGTTATAAATATTCCACCTTTATCACTTACTTGCAGGTGTGCTGAAGCCTAGGTTTACATTGGAGCGATTTGTCAAGCGATTTGAGAGAACACTTCCTCAAAACCACCACCCCCAAAACGAATTAAAAGAAAGAAAAGAGAAAACAAAAACACAACAAACCAGCAGAAACAAAATGATGTACATTCATTTACTAGCTTCAAAATTCTACAGGATATATGGTGCTACATTTAGCAAAACAGTTAGCAATTGGATTTTAAGGGCCCTGCTCATAGGAGCTTACAATCTAAAATGTGTCTAAACCTTAGAGTGGACACAGCTTTACTTTCAGTGAATAACGGGCAACACATCACATTTTTATCTGCAAGATTATAGAAACATACTAATTGGGCGTACACACGGTTGGACTTTGTTCGGACATTCCGACAACAAAATCCCTGGATTTTTTCCGACGGATGTTGGCTCAAACTTGTCTTGCATACACACGGTCACACAAAGTTGTCGGAAAATCCGATCGTTCTGAACGCGGTGACGTAAAACACGTACGTCGGGACTATAAACGGGGCAGTGGCCAATAGCTTTCATCTCTTTATTTATTCTGAGCATGCGTGGCACTTTGTCCGTCGGATTTGTGTACACACGATCGGAATTTCCGACAACGGATTTTGTTGTCTGAAAATTTTATCTCCTGCTCTCCAACTTTGTGTGTCGGAAAATCCGATGGAAAATGTCCGATGGAGCCCACACACGGTCGGAATTTCCGACAACATGCTCCGATCGGACATTTTACATTGGAAAATCAGACCGTGTGTACGGGCCA
The DNA here is from genome assembly GCF_042186555.1 of Aquarana catesbeiana. Lineage (NCBI taxonomy): Eukaryota > Metazoa > Chordata > Amphibia > Anura > Ranidae > Aquarana > Aquarana catesbeiana. The sequence continues at coordinate 201,218,093 of NC_133331.1, forward strand.
TAATTCTTACAAAGCATTCCAACAGGATATTAAAAAAGCCACATATTCAAAATATTACACCCACCAAAACCCCAGAATCCATACAGATACATAGGTGACCGTGTTCTGCTGGAAGCTGCGTTTCTGTGTACATGATTAAGCAATGAGATCAAAGATTAGAAGGTCAGCACATGCTTCCAAAGCATGGAACCAGGAACAATACACTTTTGATGGAAAAAATGTACAAACAAACAACCCTAGTTGGGCGTTTGTCAATATGCACACTATCATTCCTTCTCCACCACCACAAATCACAGCAAAAAACCTGGCCTTCTCAGGCCAAACAAACCCCCCTACTGCAGCCCTTTATATAAGATAGGTTGTATTGTTAGCACACTGACACATGCCCAACAGAAGTACACGCGCACCAGTATCTTTCAATCTGTCTCTTCATGTATGTCTAAAGTGATTGACCCTGATGCGCAGGAACACGTAATACTATTTGCAACTGTGTTAGCCCTTGGTTATGTGCATCAAATCTCCAACTACAGGCCAAAGATCGAAGTCCATTTGCATACACATAAACAAAGCAACAGTTTTCTAAGCATATGTACCTGTGCGGTGTAAACCCTACAATTTTAAATGTCCAAGTCCCTGGGCATGATTAGTGCTAACAAACACTGGGGGTTATTTATGAAAGGCAAATCCACTTTGCACTACAAGTGCAAAGTGCACTTGAAATTGCACTGAAAGTGCACTTGGAAGTGCAGTCGCTGTAGATCCGAGGGAAACATGCAAGGAAAATAAAAAACAGCATTTTAGCTTGCACATGATTGGATGATACAATCAGCAGAGCTTCCCCTCATTTCAGATCTCCCCCTCAGATCTACAGCGACTGCACTTCCAAGTGCACTTTCAGTGCAATTTCAAGTGCACTTTGCACTTGTAGTGCAAAGTGGATTTGCCTTTCATAAATAACCCCCATTAGCATCAGTCCCTGGCTGCAATGAGCTTTCAATATAAAGTCCAAAACTAACTTTCTTACATTAGAGACTATTTCGACAGCATACAAATAATATGCCAGCATGTCTTTGATTGTGGTGAGAAACCCACACAGGGAGAACATATAAACTTAAACACAAGCATTAGCATGTTGGGGAACTGAACCAGCAATCCCAGTGCTGCTAGACAGAATTGCTACCCACTTAGCCAGCAGGCAGCCTCACACATCTTGTCTGTATCTCTGTAGTGTGAACTAGACCCTAAGTCCATAGCCATGCTCAGTGTCACAAGCAATATACAATATATTGTCCTAATTATTGGGACGCCTGCCTTTAAATGCAAATGAACTGTAATGGCATCTCAGTCTTAGTCCGTAGGGTTCAATATTGAGTTGGCCCACCTTTTGCAGCTATAATAGCTTCAACTCTTCTGGGAAGGCTGTCCACAAGGTTTAGGAGTGTGTCTATGGCAATGTTTGTCCATTCTTCCAAGTACATTTGTGAGGTCAGGCACTGATGTTGGACGAGAAGGCCTGGCTTACAGTCTCCACTCTAATTCATCCCCAAGGTGTTTTGTTGTGTTGAGCTCAGGACTCTGTCAAGGCCAGCCAAGTTCCTCCACTCCAAACTCACTCATCCATGTCTTTATGGACCTTGCTTTGTGCACTAGTCCAAATCATTTTGTGGAGGGGGGATTATGGTGTGGGGTTGTTTTTCAAGGGTTGGGCTTGGCCCCTTAGTTCCAGTGAAGGGAACTCTTAAGGCATCATCATACCAAGACATTTTGGACAATTTCATGCTCCCAACTTTGTGGGGACAGTTTGGGGGTGGCCCCTTCCTGTTCCAACATGACTGCACAGCAGGGCACAAAGCGAGGTCCATAAAGACATGGATGAGTGAGTTTGGGGTGGAGGAACTTGACTGGCCTGCACCTCAACCCGATAGAACACCTTTTGGCTGAATAAGGCTCGATTCACACCTATGCATGTTGCTTTTGAGCGTTTTTGGAGGTTTTTTTTTTCATGCTTGCCACGTTTTTGAGCAGCGTTTTTTGCGGCGTTTTTGCCGCGATTTTGCCGCGATTTGCGTTTTGCGTTTTTTTTTTTTTTTTTTACAGTTTTTTTTTACAGTCTTAAAAAAAAAAAAAAGGCAAAAACGCATCAAAAACGCACCAAAAACGCTGCAAAAACGGTGCACTTGCGTTTTTGATGCTTGTCCATTGAATTCTATTACATGCAAAACGCTGCATTTTGCATGAAAAAAAGTCCCTGACCCTTTCCAAAAATGCAGAGAAACAAAAAGGCATTGATGTGAGCATGTTCCATAGGAACCCATGTTAAAAAATTCCCGTGCATTTCTGCAAAATGCAAAATGCATCAAAAAACGCGCTAGTGTGAATGGAGCCTTAGAGCAGAGACTGTGAGCCAGGCCTTCTCATCCAAATCAGTGCCTGGCCTCACAAATGCACTTCTGGAAGAATGGTCAAACATTGCCATAGACACACTAAACTTTGTGGACAGGCTTCCCAGAAGCTGTTCTAGCTGCAAAGGGTGGGCCAAATCAATTTTTAACCCTACGGACTAAGACTGGGCTGACAATTAAAGTTCATGTGTGTGTAAAGACAGGCATCCCAATATTTTTGACTAGTGTATCTGGTAATATTTACAATGGTGGTGGAACCCTACTACACATAAATACTACATTTAGACATAGTTTTAGGGCCTGGGAGATGAGACAACTTCTCTACATGAAGCAGTATGTTTAGGAATCAAACCCAGACACTCAAGGATACTAAGCAGAAGTTCTAACCTCTAAGCCACAGAGCTGCCACATGTGAGAGCCTCCTACACATAACTACACATAAATACTGCATTGCTTTGGACAGGTGATGGAATTACATTACACAAGAGTTATTCTTCTTGATTTATTCTCTGATATTTGGTGGTTCTTTGTGGGTGAGTGTATAGTGATATTAGTAGTGAATAATGATATTATCTTCAAATTTTTGGGAATTACATTTTGATTTCTGATGTTGGTACAAATAGCACATTTTTTGGGCTCAAATTATGATTATTTGGAAATAATGAAACGCAAAAAAATTGTGACTCATTTTAAATTTGCATTAGCAATGGTATTTGTTTGTGCTTTGTAAAGACACCTGTGTGAGTTTGGGTAAAGATTGTTGTGAGATGGAGAGTAACAAGTGAAAATGACAAAATATGTTTTACCAAAACATCAAAACATTCCACTTTCTAGTATTCTTAAAAACAAAATAGATGAGAAAAAACAAAATAGAAGCAGCAACATTGTTGCAAGGAAAATTTATTTCAGAGAAAGATACATTTCATTTCAACATTAAAAGTATTTATTTATTGTACCACTAGAATCAATGGCTGAAACTTGCATTGAACTATAATAGCACCAATTTTCCTTGTCAAAAGAAGTTTATTGAGTATACAATATTATAAAGATACATAAAGTAAGTTTACAAGGATCTATAAAGTAAGCTCATTGTTTTACAGTAGGGTTTATATAGGTAAATATCATGAAATTTCAAATATTAAACATTGGGTTCACGTAAACCTAAATTAAAGATATATATCATTTCCTTAGTTACTTTTGTAGGTATTTAAATGATTTATACCTACTATACATATTGTTTACAGGTAGAGTGTATATAGGTCAAATAAATTCTGATAATGAGCTTTAATCGTAAGGTGGAGAAAAGGAAAGAGAAAGAAGAAAAAGGGTAGAAAGGTAGAGGTATGGTCCACAAGGTTGTCCCGCTCATCAGTTTATTATTCTTTTTAGTTCTCTTTGAAGCCTTAGAATGGGTGTCTCTGTAAGTCATTTAATCTGTTACCATGGCAACAGGACAGGGTCATTGAAGTTTGACAGGAACTGTTGTTTTATCCAAGGATGCCAAAGTTTTTCAAATTTTGGAATTTGATTTTGATCGATGGCTACCATCTTAGCATGGGACATTGTATTATTCATTCTGTGAATTGTTTCTGCTAGTACCAATGTAGGAGATTTCCATGCCTTGGCCACTGTTTGTTTTGCAGCCGTTGTTAGTTGGATCATAAGTTTGAATTGAGAGAGTGTTAACCATTCCGGTTTTAGATTAAGTAAAGTTATATAAGGATCTGGATGTATTATTTTTTTAAATATTTTAGATGCAATCACGAAGACTTCCTTCCAGAAGGTTTGGATTACTGGGCACGTCCACCATATGTGTAAATGTGTGCCTATTTCTGGGCATCCTCGAAAACAAAGAGCTGAGGTATTAGGTGAATATTTTGCCACTCTAGCGGGTACAAGGTACCAGCGAGTTAGGACTTTATAATTTGTCTCCAGTGCTAAGATGTTGGGTGAAGATGACTTAGATGTGAGCCATATGTTAGACCAGTCCGTGTCTTCTAAAGTTCGTCCCAGGTCCTCCTCCCACCTTTGAACGTAAGAGGGTCTATTAAGATTTGGTACTCCATATAATTGATTATAAAGTGATGAAATTGTACCTTTAGCAAATGGATCTTTTGTACAGATTGATTCAAAAATGGATAATTGGGATAATGGTGTATCCCCCTTTAGGAATGGTGTATAGAAATTTTTGATTTGGAGATATCTAAATATCTCAGAGTTTGGTAGATCATATTTTTCTCTAAGTGATGGGAGTGAAAGGAATGATTTAGATGCTATGAAGTCATTTAGTGTCTGAATGCCTGATGTTGTCCAAGCTTTAAAAGAATTTGGGTAGATCCATGCCGGATAAAAGGCCGGATTTCTGATAAAAGAAAGGAGAGGATTGTGTGGAGATTGTAACTGATATTTGGTTTTTAGTTTATCCCAGAGAGATAAGAAGTGTTTAGTTATGGGATTATGAATTTTAAAGCAGTCTTTAGGATCAAGACATAATAAGTTTGATATTAATAGAGGGTCATTTTCTGAAGCCTCTATAAATACCCATAATGGGATTTCCTGTTTTGCATGGTATTTGGACAGACTGGCCAAATGTGCCGCTCTGTAGTAGTTAGTAAAATTAGGGTATCCCAGGCCTCCTTTATTTTTGGGAAGATGTAGTGTGTGTATAGGTATACGTGGTTTAGAAGAGCCCCATATAAACGAAGTTGCTCTTTTTTGTACTATTCTCAAAAAATAGGAAGGAATTGGAATAGGGAGGACTCTGAATAGATAAAGCAATTTGGGTAGAATAGTCATTTTGATTGCATTAATCTTCCCTATCCAGGATAAAGGAAGTTGCGACCATTGTTTTATTAGATTTGTGATCTGTCTTAATACAGGAGGATAATTGGTTGAGAATAAGTCAGAATGAGATGCTGTTAAATGAATTCCAAGATATGGGATTGATTTTTCTGCCCATGTGAATGGGAGTGCAGCCCTAGCCGGGATCAACTCCATGTTTGTGAGTGAAATATTAAGCACTAGGCATTTCTTGGGATTAATCATAAGGCCAGATAGGGCTGCAAATCCATCAAGAGCTGATATTAAGTTAGGACCAGAGACCTGTGGTGATGATAGAAAAAGTAATATATCGTCTGCAAATATACATAATTTGTGTGTGATACCTCCTACTTCAATGCCAGTTATAGTTTGGTTTGTTCTGATGTATTGGGCCATGGGTTTGAGTATAAGGGCAAATAATAAGGGAGATAATGGGCAACCCTGTCGGGTACCTCTTTCGATATTAAAGGCATCAGACTTGTATCCAGCATATTTTATATAGGCTTTGGGTTTATTATATAATGCTTTGATCCATGTTAAAAAGTGGGGTCCAAAACCCCATTTTTGTAATGAATATTGCATATATTGCCAGGATACTGTGTCAAATGCCCTCTTAATATCGAGAGATAGAAAACATAAAAGAATTTTCCGTTTTTTAGCAATATGTGCCAATAACACTGCCCTGCGTATATTATCGCCTGCCTGTCTATTTGGCATGAAGCCTACTTGATCTCTATGTATTAATTTTCCTATAATGCTATTGAGGCGTTTTGCTATTATTTTTGCTAATAATTTAATATCAAGGTTTAACAGAGAGATAGGCCGATAATTCACACAGGAAGTATCATCAGAAAGGGGTTTTGGGATCATACAAACAATTGCCATTAGTGTTTCTTGCCGAAAAGAATGTCCATCTAGAAGTTTGTTAAAAGTTTCAGTGAGAATGGGAGAGAGTATTTCTGAGAATGTTTTATAGTATAAAGCCGAGTAGCCGTCTGGGCCTGGTCTTTTGTTAAGTTTTAGGTCTTTTATGGCGTTAGCAACTTCATCTATAGTTATAGGCTCATCCAAACTGCTTTTTTGATTCTGAGATAACTCAGGTAAGGTTATTTTTGAGAAGAAGGATTCAGCCTCTGTAGGATTAAATATATTGTTTGTCTTGTATAAAGTTGCGAGATGTGAGTGAAATTTATGGACTATTTTAACTGGATTACAAGTATAAACATTTTTTGATAATTTCAAACGTATTGGTTTGAAAGATTTGTTAGTTGAATTTAATGCCCGAGCCAAATATGTACCTGGTTTGTTTGTATTCATGTAGAAATTGTGTTTGGAGCGTTTGAGGGATTTATCAACTGACTCAGTGAGAAATAGATCGTATTCCAATCTAGATTTTTCCAGATGAGATTTTGTACTCTGAGATGGATTATCTTGGAATGATATGTAGGCTGCATTAAAATTGAGTTCTAGGTTTTTTGCTAGATTTTTGCGTTCCCGTTTAAATAGTGCCATTTGTCTTTGTATTGTACCACGCAAGACAGGCTTATGAGCTTCCCACAGTGTTATTGGGGAGATGTCTGTTGTATTATTAATTGATATGTATTCCTTTAAAGCTTGTTCAATGGCCATCTGATGTAGTGGGTGTTTGAGCATTATGTCCGGTAAGTACCACGTTGGGTCATGCGCTTTTGGTATGGCTGAGGCTATAGTAGTGTATACTGCATTATGGTCAGACCACGGAATCGGAATTATATCTGATGCAATAATTTCTGGTATCATTCCTATTGTTAGAAAAATATGATCTATTCTGGTGAAGGTTTGATGAGGGTGCGAGAAATAAGTGAATTTCTTTTTCATTGGGTTACTTTCTCTCCATGAATCTACCAGATTGTATTTGGAAAGAAGTTGAGAAAAAGGTAATCTAGAGGTTATTTTGGATGGTGTAAAAGGTGATTTATCTAGAAATGGGAGGAGGATCTGGTTCGAATCCCCACACATTATCACTGTTCCTATTTTGTGTGTATTAATCACTTGTAATATATGTGAGAGGAATGGTGTAGGTTGTTTGTTAGGAGCGTAGTAGGAAATCACTGTGATTGCTGTATCCATTATATAACCCATGAGTATCAGGTATCTACCTTCTGGGTCTTTAATTTCTGATGATAAGGTGAATGGTGTGGATCGGTGAAATGCAATTAGAGTTCCCCTTTGCTTGGTACAGGCAGAAGCCGTGTAAATTTGTTGATAAAAAGGAGAAATATATGTTGGGGTAGAATCTTTGGTGAAGTGTGTTTCTTGGAGGCATACTATGTGAGCCTTCTTGTTATGAAAAGTACGGAAGGCTTTGGTCCTTTTTTGAGGGACATTTATTCCCTGAACATTCAGGGAGAGTATATTCAGTGGTGCCATGGCAACAGATCAAATAGTTTTGACTTACTTTTTGTTATGCAGAGCTGACTGCGCAGATCAACCTGTGTGGACTGAAGAGATGAAAAGATAGAAAAGAAACCAGTGAATTCTGGAGTAAAGAGTAAACAAAAAACATATGAGATTAGATGATACATTGTATAAATTATTTTTTGCAAGTAATCACAATTTACCCGTGAAAGAGAATAAATATCTCTCTCAGGGGAATAAGTGCCTTCGTCACACTCCCACATAATATGGTTGGGAGAATGAGGAGGGCTAATGGGGGTACACGGATCTTCCGCTTACAGGAGAGAAGTGCTATGTCAAAAGACATCAAAATGATGTTTCATTAAATGGAGTGCAGAATATAGTTTTTGTTGAAATTATTTATTCCAGGGTGGTTGTATATGGTTAGTCTTGCCCTAGGCTAAATAATTCAGTTAGAAAGGTACTGTTAATAACATTGGTATTGATGAAGATAGTTTGAATTATTTTGGGATTTTAACCCTTTTAGAGTAAACAATTACATATTTTATTCATATGCAACTGTTTAGAAATGTTAACTCATAAAATTGAGGTTGTATTGCTTCAGATTAGAATAAACAAAAACATAATTCTAGGAACTAGTTAGGTAATAATATATTTGTTTTAAGAAAAGAAAGAAAAAGCTTCCATTACTTCTGGATTATTGAACATATTTGTCCTAAAAAGTAATAAATCTATTGTTATTACCTGATAATATATAACTGAACAAGAATTTCCTTATTTCACTTATATATTCTAAGGCTATATGAATCAGAAGTAATAAGAAATATAACTGGAATGTAACATGATCCCACACAGTGTGTGACTATCAGAATGCAGTTACATTCAGTTATAAATATAGTTTTTTTATAGAGAACCATCTCTTAGTATAATAAATGAAGAGATATCAGGAATTAGGATGCCAGTCCATTGAATCTTCTTGGTCCATGGATGATGTGGCATAACGGCCTCTTTTGTGAGAATGATGATTCCCATTTTGTTCTGAAATTTTCTGGGTGCTGCCTGAAGGTGAAGATGATGCCATTCTTCTGCGTGTGGAAGAGTTGCTGCTTGTGGGTTCTGTCAGATTTAATTTTAAAAGGGTTTGTTGTAGTTCATCTGCTGATCTGCTTCTGTAAATTGTACCTTGGTAGTTAAATCTGACTGAAAAGGGGAAGCCCCATTGATACATAATGTTGTGGCGTTGCAGTTCCATTAGTTGGGGTTTCATGGATCGTCTTTTAGTAATAGTAAGTTGGGATAGGTCAGCAAAAATTTGATAATTGTGTCCTTGAAAATTAAGTTCCTTTTTTTCTCTTGCAGCAATTAGTATTTGTTCTTTCGTTCTGTAATAATGAAATTTTGTGATTATATCACGTGGGGGTCCATCTTTCTTTTTGGCTGTGAGGGCTCTGTGTACTCTGTCCAGTTCTAAACGTTCAATAGGGATATCTGGCTTTAGTTCTTGTAATAGAGCAGTAATAGTAGATTGCAGGTCTGTCACAGTTTCAGGTATTCCCCTTATGCGCAAGTTTGAACGTCTGGCTCTATTTTCGTAATCTTCGAGCTTAGTTTGAAGTATTAAATTCTCTTTTTTTAATTGTTCCAATTCTGTTATATTTTCTTGGGTTGTAATTTCAATTTCATCCATTTTTATTTCTAAGGCTGCGGTGCGGTTTCCCAGCTCTCTTATTTCTTTGGTTAGGCTTTTTGTTATTTGGTCTGAGGTTTGTTTTAAAGCCTTATGAAGCATCTTTTCAAATTGTAATAATATTACTGGGGATACTGAGGAGGCTTGTGGAGAAGTTTGTGAGAGGATTTGTTCTGTATCTGACTCAAATGGAGAGTCTTGCTGTGACATTTTCTGTCTGTGAGAGCGCCCTGATGCTGTATCTTGTGAGGTGACTGGAGCTGCTTCAGCTGCAGTGAGTGCCTGTGAGCTCTTTGTGAGGTGATTTTTATTTCTGCCACGGTTTCCTCCCAGTACCATATTTCCTGCCCAAACTTTCACAGTTTGTTCCCTGTGGCAAAAAGGTTCAAATGGATACCTTTTGAGCCTGCAGGCTCCGCTTTGTCCTTCTCTTCTCTCCTCAGCGGTGTGGAGCTCTAACAATGCATGTCTGCTCCGCTAGGCTCCGCCTCCTGCCTCCGCACCAATTTTCATTCTCAAGAACGCATTTTAGCCAAGTGCTCATTCTGGTATTTACTATAGCGCCCTGTAAAAAAGACACTGGAGCTAAAATGAGAGCTATTTGCAGGTCTGAGCATGCTCAGTTGTGCTGGCACCTAGTTGTACAAAAACGGGCAATTTATCTCTTCTCAGACTTTTGAAGATATTTCAGTGTCGAAATCACTTTTTCACATAGTTTAAAAGCAGATTATCTTTAAATAATATACCGCATATTTCAGTACTATTTAGGCAATTATATCATGCTCTAAAGTCTAAACAATATTTCCATGTGCAATTCTCCAGCTTTTAGCAGAGTAAGGGTTTGGGCGCTATTTAGTTTCAGGGAACTATAGTAAATTCGATTTCGGGAGTATTTTCTCACCAGCGCTATAGTGAATACAGTTTTAGCGCTAATTAGCGCAAATTCACGGTAATTCACGCCGCGGCACTATAGCAAATGACCCCCAGTTTGGTCTCTAGTCATTACTCATCTTTAGAGTCTGACAGAGGAGCTGTGGAAGGTGTAGGCACCTACTGCTGTGGAGGGTGTGATCAATGCCCCTGGGTGAGGGAGGGTAATACCCTCTCGCTTCCAAGAGGTGGCACTCTAAAATCTAAATCCTATGCAGACTGTCAGTCAGTGGGGGTGGTATATATAGCACTCTGCACCTGTGGAGTATTTTACATAGGTAAAACAAAACGTACTCTTGGACAGATACAGGATCACTTGCACTACATTGAGGTGGGTCTCTTGTACACACCTATTTGTAAACATGTGGGACTTAGACATAATTTTGATCCTTCAGTAATCACCTTCTTCATTCTGGAAAGGATTTTACAGAACCCACGGGGAGGTGATTTTGATAAACAAATTCTTAAACAGGAAACTAAGTGGATATACAATCAAAAAGTGACCTCACCTCCGGGGTTAAACACAGCACTTACCCTTAAGCCCTTTCTGTAATTAGGATTATCTATACATGGGCTCAGCCAGATATTTGGCCTTATGGGATTTCATATGCAAGTGTGTTCTCTATAGACTCCTAAATGTAAATACAACCAAACTAGTAGTGGATATAAGCTTGTTATTGGTTAAAATTATTAAATGTGGTTAAGTGTATTTAAATTGATCTCCTAGGTAAGTGGCTATGCTCTCCCCTGACTTTGCTGGACCTGGATTGTGTGTTCTAGCCCCAGTTATTGGTGGACACTCGGGCGCCCGTGAGAAATGCAGGGCTGTAATTACAGCCCTGATGTTTTCTATCTCCCAAAGGAGTTTTCATCTGGTTGGGAGAGGGTGCTGTGTGTGTTTCGTGCCGACCCGGATATGGAGGTTTTCCTTGGCTGTATGGATCGCGGGCTCCTGCACCTGGACGTGACGTATATGGGCCGTCCATGCTGGGTTATATGGGAGTTGTTATGCAAGGTATTGCTTCGAATCAGTCTATCAGTTATAGGGAAATTAGGGACTACCTATTGGGTACCGGTAGAGGACTTTTACTAATGATCAGTTAGATAGGAGTTAGATAATAGTGTATATTAAAGTATATTGGTCATGCTAGCTAATTAAAAATTATACGGCATAATATGATTGTATTGGTGTTTTCTTCAATTTAATAATAATCAGATAGACCCTGAGTTTCCCTGAAGAAGCAGAGATATTACTTTGCGAAACACGTCAGATGATTCTACATATATGAACTGTTATCAGCATTGGGAACAAGTATCAATGTTACACACCATGTTATGCTATTGCTACAATTATGAGATGTGTATATCTCTGTATGTAACTTTTAATTTTTGTATTAATTAAACTTGGTTTTAAAGCAACGTTGTGCTCACCTCAGTGTCAGCTGTGCATCCTTAACCACTTGCCGCCCGCCATATAGCAATATGATGTCGGCAAAGTGGTTTAGTTATCACGTCATATGATGCTCGATCAGCATTACAAGCCGGGGCGCGCAACGCGGCGATCGGAGGTTCTGTGTGTCAGTCTGACACACTGCAACTCTGATTGTGGTATGGAGCCTCTGACAGAAGCTTCTTACCACTTGATCAGCTGTGGCCAATCACAGCTGATGATCACGTGAACAAGGAAGTGACTGTAAACAGCTTGTCTTGGTTCACGCTGACAGGGAGAGCCGATCGGCAGCTCTCCCTGTCAGAAAGGGGGTCTGTGCTAATAATCGGCACATTGATTATCAGTGCAGCCCCATCAGAGGTGCTCATCAGCTGCCAATCAGTGCCCGTCACCTGCCAGCCTGTGCCCTACAAAGAATGCCCGTCAGTGCCCATAAAGGTGCCAATCAGTGCCCACAACAGTGCCAGTGCCCATAAAAGTGCCAATCAGTGCCCCATCAGCAATGCCTGTCAGTGCCTTTCAGATGCCACTCAGTAATGCCTGCCAGTAGCTCCTCACTAGTGCTGCCTATCCAATGCCACCTATCAGTGCCCATCAGTGCCACCTATCAGTGCCGCTTATCAGTGCCCATCCGTTTATTTTTCAAAATTGACGGTTTGGTTTGGTTTATAACGCAAAAAATAAAAAACGCAGAGGCGATCAAATACCACCAAAAGAAAGCTCTATTTGGGGGAAGAAAATGATAAAAATTTAGTTTGGGTACAGTGTTGCATGACCGCGCAATTGTCATTCAAAGTGTGACAGTGCTGAAAGCTGAAAATTGTCCTGGGCAGGAAGGGGCGAGAGTGCCTGGTATTGAAGTGGTTAAAAGTCCTACCTCTATGGGACAGTGTCCCAACTTTGTACAAACAACTGTGATACTTTAATAAAACATGTAATTTTTTTATGAATTTGATGTATGCTCCTTCTCCGGCCTATATAGTCCAATATCTTTTTGGTTTGGTTGTGTCAGTGGGCTCATCCCTTCCTTCTCTGAACTGGCCGCTCAGCTGTCGGCTAATTGCCAGCTCCTATCTCTCCACAGTGACTCACCTGTTAATGATATCCTGCTCATCAGTCCTGCCTACTTAAGCCGTCCAGCCCAGATGATCCCTGCCTTCGCCTTGGTCACATCTCTAGAGACGATCTCCTGTGTTCCTGTTGAAGACTTGCTTGGCTGACATTCCTTCTGGCTCCAGATCCTGCTTGCTGTTCTACTACGCTCATCTCTGGCTTGTCTGACTATCCGTTACGGTTCCTGAACTCTGGCTATGTTTTGACTACGTTTACTCTGTTTACTTTTTTTTAATTATTATTAAACAAGTGAGATTTAACTGTACTTCTTTCTCAGTCTGATTCCTGGTTTCTGACAGGTTGTTGTGTATACAGTGACGGGTGTTGGCCATGAGTGTCACAATAACTTCTATATACAGTATCTCACAAAAGTAAGTACACCCCTCACATTTTTTAAAATAAATTATTGTATCTTTTCATGTGACAACACTGAAGAAATGACAGAGTAGTGAGTGTACAGCTTGTATAACAGGTGTAAATTTGCTGTCCCCTCAAAATAATTCAACACACAGCCATTAATGTCTAAACTGCTGGCAAAGAAAAGCGAGTACACCCCTAAGTGAAAATGTCCAAAGTGGGCCCAAAGTTTCAATATTTTGTGTGGCCACCATTATTTTCCAGCAATGCCTTAACCCTCTTGGGCATGAAGTTCACCAGAGCTTCACAGGTTGCCACTGGAGTCCTCTTCCACTCCTCTATGATGATATCATGGAGCTGGTGGATGTTAGAAACCTTGAGCTCCTCCACCTTCCATTTGAGGATGCCCCACAGATGCTCAATTGGGTTTAGGTCTGGAGACATGCTTAGCCAGTCCATCACCTTTACCTTCATCTTCTTTAGCAAGTCAATGGTCGTCTTGGAGGTGTGTTTGGGGTCGTTGTTGGAATGTTGGAATACTGCCCTGCGGCCCAGTCTCCGAAGTGAGGGGATCATGCTCTGCTTCAGTATGTCACAGTACACATTGGCATTCATGGTTCCCTCAATGAGCTGAAGCTCCCCAGTTGCGCCGGAAGCACTCATGCAGCCCCAGACCATGACAATCCCACCACAATGCTTGACTGTAGGCAAGACACACTTGTCTTTGTACTCCTCGCCTGGTTGCCAACACACACGCTTGACACCATCTGAAGCAAATAAGTTTATCTTGGTCTCATCAGACCACAGGACATGATTCCAGTAATCCTTGTCCTTAGTCTGTTTTTTTTCTTCAGCAAAATGGTTGCGGCCTTTCTTGTGTATCTTCTTTAGAAGAGGCTTCCTTCTGGAACAACAGCCATGCAGACCAATTTGATGCAGTGTGAAGCGTATGGTCTGAGTACTAACAGGTTGACCTCCCCACCCCTTCAACCTCTGCAGCAATGCTGGCAGCACTCATACGTCTATTTCCCAAAGACAACCTCTGGATATGATGCCGAGCACGTGAACTCAACTGCTTTGGTCGACCATGGCGAGGCCTGTTCTGAGTGGAACCTGTCCTGTTAAACCACTGTATGGTCTTGGCCACTGTGCTGCAGCTCAGTTTCAGGGTCTTGGCAATCTTCTTATACCCTAGGCCATCTTTATGTAGAGCAACAATTCTATTTTTCAGATCCTCAGAGAGGTCTTTGCCATGAGGTGCCATGTTGAATTTCCAGTGACCAGTATGAGAGAGTGAGAGCGATAACACCAAATTTAACACACCTGCTCCCCATTCACACCTGAGACCTTGTAACACTAATGAGAGCGACACCGGGGAGGGAAAATGGCTAATTGGGCCCAATTCGGACATTTTCACCTAGGGGTGTACTCACGTTTGTTGCCAGCGGTTTAGACATTAATGGCTGTGTGTTGAGTTATTTTGAGGGGACAGCAAATTTAAACTGTTATACAAGCTGTACACTCACTACTTTACATTGTAGCAAAGTGTAATTTCTTCAGTGTTGTCACATGAAAAGATACAAATAAATATTTACAGAAATGTGAGGGGTGTACTCACTTTTGTGATAAAACAAGGAAGAGGGGCGCCTCTGAGTATATATCAATAATCATTTATTTAACAACAAACAATATCCACTCACATGGAAGACTGTAGTATTGCGTTCCGGTGCATCTCTGAGTAGAGGAGAGTCTGGAGGACCACAGGTCTCAGCAAGTCCGTGCAGTGCTGGTCACACATCAGGTCCTGGCAGGGATGGATGGTGGTAGCAGAACACGGTGGGAGCTCCCTCGGGTCTCCAGATGGCACTACCGGATAGATGGTGGGTTTAGAAGTAACATAGACCAACGGTCTGTGGGTTCCAGGGAGGGGGAGAGGGGACGCCAAAGGCCGATCGCCGGGCGCGCTGCCGTCTGAGGCTCGTACGGCTCCGTGGGAGAGAGATAGTAACGGCCGTACAGGGAGCCAGAACGAGGCCTGGAAAGCAAGCTCAGCGCGGCGCCGGACCGTGACGTCACAGCTATGCGACGCGTTTCCGAGTCTGCGCGCTATTGGTGACAGGAATAGCGGCCTTCTTTCTCAAGCATAAGGGGCGGATGTTATGGCAGTCCTTTTATAGTCTTTGGGAAGAGGGGGGGGGGCGGGGCTGAGGATGATAAACAGTATCAGGATACACTGCAGCTATGGGCAATACTAGATATAATACACATGGAAGTGGTAAAGAAATAAATATATGAAATTTTAACATCGTAACAGGTAAAGAAATAAATATATGAAATTTTAACATCGAGTATCTATATATTCATATATAGGAGACACATAAGCATATAGTTTTACATAAAATTATAAGTTAAAAATTGATTAAAAATTAATAAAACGCCAGTACACATCCATGGGCAGGATATGACCTGGTGCATAAACAACTAATATGGACCATAAATAAAAAAACATGTAGATATATCAATAGAAAGTCGGGATGGTACTTTACAAATAATAATAATGATTATAATGGACCAGTGCAAGATAAAAAAATATAAAAAAATATATATATATAAAATACACGAGAGATTTAAAAATTGGTGATTATGTAAATGTGAATATCGGTACATACTATTAGCATAATTAGGGAAAAGGGAGCAGGGGGTGGGGAAATAGAGGAAGGGGGGGGAGGGGGAGGGGGGGGGGGCCGGGGAGGAAAAAAGGGGGGGGAGGGAGGGGGGGGAAAATGGAAGGGGGGGGGAGAGAAAGGGAGGGGGGGGGGAAAGGGAGGGGGGGGTTTTTTAGGAAGGGGAGGGGGCGGGGGATGGATTATACTTACTCGTAGACCCGCCACCCCCACAATAATAGATATATTTGTGTGTACACAACCTGTGGTAAGGATGATAAAAATACAAGCAGTGAATATAAGCATACCGTATATAAGCAAATATAAGCAATGTATATCTATAATATGGTGGCAATCTCGATACCCTCATTCAAGCCCCCAGGCGAGAGGACGTCGAGATTGTAAATCCAGAACGTTTCCCTTGCACATAGCCTTTTGAAACGTTCGGCAGGAGTGTATGACTTGGGGATTTGTTCAATTACCCATACAGTAAGGCCCGTGGTGGATTTTTGGTGAAAACTAGCAAAATGTCGTGGGACACTATGCATGTCTTTACCACCCTCTATCAGTCTTCGGTGTTGACCGAAGCGCTGTCTGAGGGGGCAGATTGTTCTACCGACATAGATCAGTCCACAGGGGCATATGAGGCCGTAGACTACAAAATCTGAAGAACAATTGTAGAATTGGTCTATCTGATATGTTTTGCCTTTGGACAGGAATGACTTTTGTCCATGTTTAACAAAGGCACAAGTTTTGCATAGGGCTTTTTTGCATCGGTACATGCCGACCAAAGGTATAAGTGTGGTGGCATGGTCGTTGGTCACAGTGGTTTTAAATTTGCTTGGGGCAATTTTACTTTTCAAGTTAGGTGCTTTACGGTAAGTAATTCGTGGTACTGTAGGGAGAAGAGTTTTGAGGAGAGGGTCCTGTAATAGGATCCCCCAGTGTTTTTTCATGATGTTTTCCATTTTTTTATATTCGAAGTGAAAGGTCGTGATGAATCTGGTGGAGTGATCAGTCGGGCAAGTATTTGTTTTGGCTGGTTTACCTTTGGAATAGGATGCACAGGCTTCATCAACCAATTCTTTAGGATATTGTTTTTCAAAGAATTTGTTTTTTAAAGAATTTGTTTTTTAATGGAATACTGGAAGCTGCGTAATCACTATCAAGGGTACAGTTCTGTCTGAGACGGCAGAACTGTCCCTTTGGTATATTTTTCGTCCACTTTGGATAGTGGCAGCTGTGAAAATGTAAAAAGGAGTTCCCAGCAGTTGGCTTAATATAATTTTTAGCAATGATTCTGTCATCCATATGACCCAATTCCAAATCAAGATATGCTAAATGAATGGGATCAAAGGTATGGGTGAAGGCAAGTCCGTAAGGATTTTGGTTACAGTGGTCCACAAATGATGTAATCTGGTCTGGGGAGCCGTCCCAGATCACAATCAGGTCATCTATGTAACGCCCAAAGAAAATGATGTTTGCTGAGTATGGGTTGTTTTGCCATATAAAGTTTTTCTCCCAGTAACCCATAGCCAAGTTGGCATAGGAGGGGGCGAAGTTTGCTCCCATGGCGGTCCCCTGTGCTTGCAGGAAGAACTCACCATTAAAATCAAAATAGTTGTGGGTTAAACAAAAGTTGGTAGCCTCCATGATGAAAGCAGCTTGTCTGGGGTTTAAAAGAGGGTCCTGGGCAAGAAAGAATTCCAGAGCTAATAACCCAAATGAGTGAGGGATGGAGGTGTAGAGTGAGGTAACATCCAATGAAAGCCACAGGTAAGTGGATTCCCACTTGTACGGTGCTAGGAGTTCTAGGAGATGTGAACCATCTCTGATATATGATGGTAATTCCTTGACTAATGGCTGTAAAAATTGATCAATATATTGACTGAATCCCGTGGTGACACTGTCCATTGCCGCCACGATGGGTCTTCCCGGGGGAGTGGTTGTATTCTTGTGGATTTTGGGCAGGTAATAAAAATAGGGAACCTGGTAGAAGCTTTTCAGAAAGAAGGAAGCTTCCGTTTTATTGATCACTCCATTATTGAGGGCTGATTGGACCAAACTGCTCGCCTCCAGAGCAAATTCACTAGTGGGGTCTTTTTTAGGTTTAGTGTATGTAGTTTGGTCTGAGAGGAGTCTATGGGCCTCTTTGATGTAGTCCACTCTGTCCAGTACCACTATACTACCTCCTTTGTCTGCTGTTTTTATGACTATATTGGTATTGTGAATGAGAGAATCTAATGCTCGAGTTTCAGCGACTGTAAGATTTTGTTTATGAGTAGGGATGGTGGAGGATGATTGACAAAGCTTCACAAAGTCAGCGTATACCACTCTGTAGAAGCTTTCTAGGAAGGGGCCTTTAGATTGAGCAGGGAAAAAAACCGACTTCGGTTTAAAGGAGGAGTGGATGATGGGCGGGGAAGTGGCCATGTGTTGTGTGAAGAGATCAAGCAGGTCCTCTTCTTCCCTGATGGAATCTAGGATATCTATGACATCACCGTCATATTCAAAAACATTGGGGGGTGAAGTACATGTAGATGTAGATGGGCCTGGGTCTTCTTTGATGGGTTTTGTTTGTTTTGCATTAAAGAACCTTTTTAGGGTTAAGTTACGGATATAGCGGTTAAGATCTTTAAATAAGAGGAAGGGGTTAGGCTTAAACCGCTATATCCGTAACTTAACCCTAAAAAGGTTCTTTAATGCAAAACAAACAAAACCCATCAAAGAAGACCCAGGCCCATCTACATCTACATGTACTTCACCCCCCAATGTTTTTGAATATGACGGTGATGTCATAGATATCCTAGATTCCATCAGGGAAGAAGAGGACCTGCTTGATCTCTTCACACAACACATGGCCACTTCCCCGCCCATCATCCACTCCTCCTTTAAACCGAAGTCGTTTTTTTTCCCTGCTCAATCTAAAGGCCCCTTCCTAGAAAGCTTCTACAGAGTGGTATACGCTGACTTTGTGAAGCTTTGTCAATCATCCTCCACCATCCCTACTCATAAACAAAATCTTACAGTCGCTGAAACTCGAGCATTAGATTCTCTCATTCACAATACCAATATAGTCATAAAAACAGCAGACAAAGGAGGTAGTATAGTGGTACTGGACAGAGTGGACTACATCAAAGAGGCCCATAGACTCCTCTCAGACCAAACTACATTCACTAAACTTAAAAAAGACCCCACTAGTGAATTTGCTCTGGAGGCGAGCAGTTTGGTCCAATCAGCCCTCAATAATGGAGTGATCAATAAAACGGAAGCTTCCTTCTTTCTGAAAAGCTTCTACCAGGTTCCCTATTTTTATTACCTGCCCAAAATCCACAAGAATACAACCACTCCCCCGAGAAGACCCATCGTGGCGGCAATGGACAGTGTCACCACGGGATTCAGCCAATATATTGATCAATTTTTACAGCCATTAGTCAAGGAATTACCATCATATATCAGAGATGGTTCACATCTCCTAGAACTCCTAGCACCGTACAAGTGGGAATCCACTTACCTGTGGCTTTCATTGGATGTTACCTCACTCTACACCTCCATCCCTCACTCATTTGGGTTATTAGCTCTGGAATTCTTTCTTGCCCAGGACCCTCTTTTAAACCCCAGACAAGCTGCTTTCATCATGGAGGCTACCAACTTTTGTTTAACCCACAACTATTTTGATTTTAATGGTGAGTTCTTCCTGCAAGCACAGGGGACCGCCATGGGAGCAAACTTCGCCCCCTCCTATGCCAACTTGGCTATGGGTTACTGGGAGAAAAACTTTATATGGCAAAACAACCCATACTCAGCAAACATCATTTTCTTTGGGCGTTACATAGATGACCTGATTGTGATCTGGGACGGCTCCCCAGACCAGATTACATCATTTGTGGACCACTGTAACCAAAATCCTTACGGACTTGCCTTCACCCATACCTTTGAACCCATTCATTTAGCATATCTTGATTTGGAATTGGGTCATATGGATGACAGAATCATTGCTAAAAATTATATTAAGCCAACTGCTGGGAACTCCTTTTTACATTTTCACAGCTGCCACTATCCAAAGTGGACGAAAAATATACCAAAGGGACAGTTCTGCCGTCTCAGACAGAACTGTACCCTTGATAGTGATTACGCAGCTTCCAGTATTCCATTAAAAAACAAATTCTTTAAAAAACAAATTCTTTGAAAAACAATATCCTAAAGAATTGGTTGATGAAGCCTGTGCATCCTATTCCAAAGGTAAACCAGCCAAAACAAATACTTGCCCGACTGATCACTCCACCAGATTCATCACGACCTTTCACTTCGAATATAAAAAAATGGAAAACATCATGAAAAAACACTGGGGGATCCTATTACAGGACCCTCTCCTCAAAACTCTTCTCCCTACAGTACCACGAATTACTTACCGTAAAGCACCTAACTTGAAAAGTAAAATTGCCCCAAGCAAATTTAAAACCACTGTGACCAACGACCATGCCACCACACTTATACCTTTGGTCGGCATGTACCGATGCAAAAAAGCCCTATGCAAAACTTGTGCCTTTGTTAAACATGGACAAAAGTCATTCCTGTCCAAAGGCAAAACATATCAGATAGACCAATTCTACAATTGTTCTTCAGATTTTGTAGTCTACGGCCTCATATGCCCCTGTGGACTGATCTATGTCGGTAGAACAATCTGCCCCCTCAGACAGCGCTTCGGTCAACACCGAAGACTGATAGAGGGTGGTAAAGACATGCATAGTGTCCCACAACATTTTGCTAGTTTTCACCAAAAATCCACCACGGGCCTTACTGTATGGGTAATTGAACAAATCCCCAAGTCATACACTCCTGCCGAACGTTTCAAAAGGCTATGTGCAAGGGAAACGTTCTGGATTTACAATCTCGACGTCCTCTCGCCTGGGGGCTTGAATGAGGGTATCGAGATTGCCACCATATTATAGATATACATTGCTTATATTTGCTTATATACGGTATGCTTATATTCACTGCTTGTATTTTTATCATCCTTACCACAGGTTGTGTACACACAAATATATCTATTATTGTGGGGGTGGCGGGTCTACGAGTAAGTATAATCCATCCCCCGCCCCCTCCCCTTCCTAAAAAACCCCCCCTCCCTTTCTCTCCCCCCCCCCTTCCATTCCCCCCCCCCCCTTCCTCCCCCCCCTTTTTTCCTCCTGTCACCAATAGCGCGCAGACTCGGAAACGCGTCGCATAGCTGTGACGTCACGGTCCGGCGCCGCGCTGAGCTTGCTTTCCAGGCCTCGTTCTGGCTCCCTGTACGGCCGTTACTATCTCTCTCCCACGGAGCCGTACGAGCCTCAGACGGCAGCGCGCCCGGCGATCGGCCTTTGGCGTCCCCTCTCCCCCTCCCTGGAACCCACAGACCGTTGGTCTATGTTACTTCTAAACCCACCATCTATCCGGTAGTGCCATCTGGAGACCCGAGGGAGCTCCCACCGTGTTCTGCTACCACCATCCATCCCTGCCAGGACCTGATGTGTGACCAGCACTGCACGGACTTGCTGAGACCTGTGGTCCTCCAGACTCTCCTCTACTCAGAGATGCACCGGAACGCAATACTACAGTCTTCCATGTGAGTGGATATTGTTTGTTGTTAAATAAATGATTATTGATATATACTCAGAGGCGCCCCTCTTCCTTGTTTTATCTTCCTCAGCCTATTGGACCTTGCTTCTGGTCTTTTTTTGGTGGCAGCCCTGATTGACTCTCTCCTGTATATACATCTATATACATCCATATATACCAACCCTGCCATTGGACTATTTAGGATCTGTTATGTGAGGTATACCTGCTTTGCGCCTTTTTACTTGTTTTTTTTCACTTTTGTGATATACTGTATATATAAAAACAGATTCATATACTTTTATTACATAGAAAAAAGTTAAAAACAGAAATGCACCAAACATCATTAGAATTTTCCACATACAATACAGATTACACACTTTCTCCTTCAAAGCTGATACAATTTGTGTAATAATCAAAGTATAAAAGTAGGAAACATCATAGATCTGTCATGAATCTGCAGTAATGTTCATGTCTGTCTGTCTTCTTACCTATCTGTTGTGTTTAGCTTAGAGACCGATCGCTGTTCACCTGTGTGCTTAAATAATCTTCCCTCACCCCAGGAAACACTATATTAACCTGTGCACTGCAAGCCAAGCCTCGCTGATCAACATTTGCATTAGGTGTCCCTGTGTCATTCATGCCCTGTGCTCTTTGTTTGTTCCGTGTACCAACTTGGCTTTCTCCTGACCATCCCTGCCTGTCTGTTATCCCAACCTTCGGCTTGTCTTAACCATCCCTGTCTGCTTGTTGTACCGACCTTGGCCTGCCTACCGACCATTCCTCGTTGCCCTGTGCTGTGGCTTCCTCTACATTGTCCAGAGCCAGCCGTGAGTGTGAGCTGGGAGACCCTAGAGGCCGCGACCTGGAGTCAGCTGCAGCATAGTCCATCCTCACCATCAGAGGCTCTGGTGAAAACCTGCTGGCTCTTAGACCCCGCGCCCTAGGGAATCTTATGCTCTAACTGCTTATGCAGGATTGTGGCTTCAACCCTGTGTGGCTGCATCCCAGAACCCTCAACCCTCAGCAGTCAGCTGTTGGGTCCACAACCTCCATGGGGTGTTCCTATTCCCTTGGACCGCAAGGGACTTGACAGTTTGATCAGCCATGGATCCAGCTGATGTGCCTCTACCAGCTGATGATCAGCTGCAGGGCATAGTCCGCAGACTCGAGACCCAGGAATCTAATCAGACCCAGGTGATGCGATTCTTTCAGGATTTGGCCACCCGCTTTACACAGCTCCAGGCCTCCTTAGGTCCCCCGGTTCAGCAACCTCAATCACAATCGTCGGCGGTACCTATTCCGGTCGCAAACAACACATTCTCTGCAACTACCAGCTCCGTCCCGTTTCTCTGGGGACTCCAAGGCCTGCAAGGGGTTCCTCAGCCAGTGCACCATTCACTTCAAACTCCAGCCTCAAAACTTCTCGTCTGATCAGGCAAGGGTAGCCTATATTATTTCCCTCCTCTACGGCAAGGCTTTAGCCTGGGCTGCCCCCCTGTGGGAGAAAAATGATCCAGTCGTTTCTAGCCTGTCTAAATTCTTGAAGCTCTTTTGGAATATCTGCAAGGAACCGGGTCGTGTTTCTTCAGCAGCCAGTGCCATTTTACGTCTTTGCCAAGAGTCTTCTTCAGTGGAACAGTATGCTCTTCAGTTTTGTATACTAACAGCTGAGCTGGAATAATGAGACCTTTTTACATGGCCTCTCTGACCGAGTGGAGGATGAATTAGCGGGAAGAACCAATGATGGCACTGTTCTTTCATGGGGCCCTATCTGCTTCCAGACTCTCCCTGTTAAGATGTCGGTAGGGATACTCCACCAGGAGTGGATATCCTTCCTTATCCTCAACCCCCATCGTATTGGGTATTCCTTGGTTACAGCTCCATTCTCTACACATTGACTGGACTTCTGGGCAGATCCTGGCTTGGGGTTCCTCCTGTTTCTCGTCCTGCCTACTCAAAGTTGCCCCAAAGGAGAGACTTCCTGTTGCAACCACATCTGTATTTTCTGCTCTTCCTGCTGCATATAGCGATTTTCGGGATGTGTTCTGCAAAAAATCAGCAGAGGTGCTTTCTCCTCACAGGCCCTTTTGACTGTGCTATTTTCCCGGAGCAACTCTGCCCAGGGGTCGTAACCCACCCTCTGTCCATCCCAGAGACCCAGGCCATGTCAGAGTATGTCGCTGAAAATCTACAGATAGAGTTCATTTGGAAATCCTCATCACCTGCAGGAGCAGGGTTCCTTTTTCATTGCCAAAAAGGATGGTATCTTAAGACTGCATTGACTATTGAGGCTTAAATGCGATGACAATCAAAAATCGATACCCCTTACCCTTAATGTCTGAACTATTTGACAGATTGAAAGGTGCCTCCATTTTTACCAAGTTGGATCTCTGATCCGCATACGGGAAGGTGAGGAATGGAAAACCGCGTTTAACACTAGAGATGGATATTACAGATACTTGGTTATGCCTTTTGGTTTATGTAATGCCTCAGCTGTGTTCCAAAACTTTGTCAACGAAATCTTCAAGGATCTGCTTTATCAATTTGTTGTCATCTATCTGGATGATATTCTCATCTTTTCAGAAAATCTGCTTGTCCACAGAAACCATGTCCGGATTGTACTTCAGCGACTTAGAGAAAATAATATGTATGCCAAGCTGGAGAAATTTTCTTTTGAATGTTTGAAACAGGTCCTGTTTCTGGGAAGCTTTGTCTCTAGTTTGGGTCTTCGTATGGATGGCCAACTGACCTCTTCCTGCCAGCCTCAAAGCCACACAGCGCTTTCTTGGGTTCACAAATTATTAGGCAGTTCGATAGGAATTGCTCTTCCATTGCTGCGCCTATTATTGCCTTGACCAAGAAGGGTGTGAATGCTAAGGAGTGGTCCCCTGAAGCTGTCTCTGCGTTTCATGATTTGAAACAGGCCTTTGTTTCTGGACCTCTCTCGAGGAGACCTAATCCTGGGGATCCATTTTTTATTGAAGTGGACGCTTCTTCGATGGGGATGGGAGCTGTGCTTCTTCAATCCTTTGAGAAGAAATGTCAACCATGTGCGTTTTTCTAAAAAAAAAAAATGTTTTTCCTGTTTTAATTCCACGGTTACATACAAATCTGGTTCCTGCAACAGTCGGGCTGTTGCATTCTCTAGTAGGGATGAGTTTGCAGCAGAACATGCGAACAGGCAAAAAATTTTAATTTGTGCGAACACCATTAAAGTCTATAGGACGTGAACGTGGAAAGTTAAAAGTGTTAGTTTTAAAGGCTTATATGCAAGTTATTGCCATAAAAAGTGTTTGGGGACTCGGGTCCTACCCCAGGGGACATGTATCAATGCAAAAAAAAGTTTTAAAAACGAAAGTTTTTTCAAGAGCAGTGATTTTAATAATGCTTAAAGTGAAACAATAAAAATGAAATATTCCTTTAAATATCGTGCCTGGAGGGTCTCCTTAGTCTGCCTGTAAAGTAGCGCATCTTTCCCATGTTTATAACAATACCACAGCAAAATGACATTTCTAAAGGAAAAAATGTCATTTAAAACTGATCGCAGCTGTAATGTATTTATTGTCGGATCCCGGCAATATAGATAAAAATCATTGAAAAAAACGAATAATGAATATTAAGAGGAACCCCGCGCCAAAAATACCCCAAAGAAATGACGTGGATGCCCCCCCCCAAAAAAAAATCCATACCAGGCCCTTCAGGTCTGGTATGGATATTAAGGGGAACCCCACACCAAATGTTTTTTTAAAAATGGTGTGGGGTTCCCCCAGGCCCTATATACTCTGAACAGCAGTATATATACTATACAGACTGCACTATATACTCTTCAGAAAAATTGGGCCTTAGGTGTTGGTGGTGCCAGAACACTGTAACCCCTCACAGTTACTCTTGTTGGGTGCAGGAACGGGCCCTGCTTAACTATTATTTCAAAAATTGTAATTACATGCCCCTGTTAAACAGGGGCAGAAAAATGTGGCCCTTGGTTTTGGTGGTGCCAGAACACTGTAAGCCCTCACAGTTACTCTTGTTGGGCACAGGAACGGGCCCTGCTGTTAAATATTATATAAAAATTGTAATTACATGCCCCTGTTAAACAGGGGCAGAAAAATTGGGCCTTGGGTGGTGGTGGTGCCACAACACTGCCACCCCTCACAGATACTCTTGTTGGGTGCAGAAATGGGCCCTGCTGTGAAATATTATATCAAAATTTTTAATTACATACCCCTGTTAAACAGGGGCAGAAAAATTGGGCTTTTGGTTTTGGTGGCGCCAGAACACTGTAACCCCTCACAGTTACTCTTGTTGGGCGCAGGAACGGGCCCTGCTCAACTATTATTTCAAAAATTGTAATTTCATGCCCCTGTTAAACAAGGACAGACAAATTGGGCCTTGGGTGGTGGTGCCACAACACTGTAACGCCTCAAAGATACTCTTGTTAGGCACAGTAACGGGCCCTGCTGTGAAATATTATATCAAAAATTGTAAGCCGTACGCTTCATAGAGTTGGGCTTTATGGCAGAGTGGCCAGAAGAGAGCCATTACTTTTAGCAAAAAAACAAAATGGCACGTTTTGAGTTTGCGAAAAGGCATGTTGGAGACTCCCAAAATGTTTGGAGGAAGGTGCTCTGGTCTGATGAGACTAAAATTGAACTTTTCGACCATCACAGAAAACAATATGTCTGGCGCAAACCCAACACATCACATTACCCAAGGAACACCAGCAGTCGGGACAGGGAAACTGGTCGGAGTTGAGGGAAAGATGAATGGTACTAAATACAGAGATATTCTTGAGCAAAACCTGTACCACACTGTGTGTGATTTGAGGCTAGGACGGAGGTTCACCATCCAGCAGGGCAATGACCCCAAACACACTGGTAAATCAACACTTGAGTGGTTTAAGGGGAAACATGTAAATGTGTTGGAATGGTCTAGTCAAAGCCCAGACCTCAATCAAATAGAAAATCTGAGGTCAGACTTAAAGATTGCTGTTCACAAGCGCAAACCATCCAACTTGAAGGAGCTGGAGCAGTTTTGCGAGGAGGAATGGGCAAAAATCCCAGTGGTAAGATGTGGCAAGCTCATAGAGACTTATCCAAAGCGACTTGGAGCTGTGATAGCCGCAAAAAGTGGCTCTACAAAGTATTGACTTTAGGGGGGTGAATAGTTATGCACATTGACTTTTTCTGTTATTTTGTCCTACTTGTTGTTTGCTTCACAATAAAAAAAAAAAAAAAAAAACTTGTGGGCATGTTCTGTAAATTAAATGATGCAAATCCTCAAACAATCCATGTTAATTCCAGGTTGTGAGGCAACAAAATACGAAAAATGCCAAGGGGGGTGAATACTTTTGCAAGGCACTGTACACTATAATGTCAAAAGTAAGGATGGGTTGAAGCAGTTATAGCTACAAAGTGTGGGCCAACTCAATATTGAACCCTATGGACTAAGACTGGGATGCCATGAAAGTTCATGTGCGTGTAATGGCAGGTGTCACAATACTTTTGACTAAGGATGGGCTCGGGTGTGTCGGGAAGTCGGCACGGCGCTGCGCTAATCACAGGCAGTGAGACATCTTCCTGATGTGCGGCTGCAGAGATCCGGAAATGTCTCACTGCCTGTGATTAGCGCAGCGCAGTGCCGACTTCCTGGCGGGCTCTGCACGTGGGCTGTGCAAGCCCGCCCGGGCCCATCCTTAGTCAAAAGTATTGTGACACCTGCCATTACACACATGAACTTTAATGGCATCCCAGTCTTAGTCCGTAGGGTTCAATATTGAGTTGGCCCACACTTTGTAGCTATAACCGCTTCAACTCTGGGAAGGCTGTCCACAGGGTTTAGGAGTGTGTCTATGGGAATGTTTGACCATTTTTCCAGAAGCGCATTTGTGAGGTCAGGCACAGATTTTGGACGAGAAGGCCTGGCTTGCAGTCTTCGCTTCAATTCATCCCACAGGTGTTCTATCGGGTTGAGGTCAGGACTCTCTGCAGGCCAGTCAAGTTCTTCCACCCCAAACTCGCTGATCCATGTCAAACCAGTCTATGGACCTTGCTTTGTGCACTGGTTCAAATCATTTGGTAGAGGGGGATTATGGTGTGGGGTTGTTTTTCGGGGTTGAGCTTGGCCCCTTAGTTTTAGGTAACTCTTAAGGCATCAACATAAGACACTTTGGACAATGTCAGAAAGGGAGGAACCGTTGCACATTACGAGAGGACAGCAGTGTATTTAAACAGCGGTGAGACATCCTGTCCCCGCTCCTTACTGAAGAAATCACGCCCATTTGACGTAATGTGTATAGGGGAGGAGTCGCAGTGGTGACGTCATCCCACGAGTTTTGTGCTGTTCATAGCATCCTTAACTTAGCCTACACTGCTTAAGTGCTTCGTTTGTGAGTATTTTTGTTGTTGTTCCTTTCTGGACAAATAAACCTTTGGTATACAGAGAGCACTAGATCTGGTGTCTTTTCATCCTATGTGGTACCGGAATCACCTGAGAGAGGTCTAAGAGAGGTCAAGCCAGTAAAGAGAGAGAGGGTGAAATGGATGGATTAGGAGCTCTACGCCAGGCTGATTCATTGATTACCCCCAGAGGGGATCTGCTTTATCTGACCTGCTGGTAAAATAGAGGTCAGATTTTAAGGTGAGCAGCTAGGATATCAAGGTGGAGGAGAGCACCACCACTTTTTATTTGTTGTGCACTATTTGGTGAAATCTTCGATTTGGAAGCAACTGAAGACTTTTGTCACTTTGGACTTTCAATGTTATAATTGGAATGTTATAATTGTATTCGTTATTAGCGCAGTGCCGTTCTATTCATTTGATCAGGCACTAGCAGCCATTTGGTGGAGGTGTAGTTTTACACCCTATTTTGTACTGAAATTGTACGTTTTGCACATTGTATTTTGCACATCTTGCAGGTAAAATTGACATATTAATAATCCTATTATCCGCACATTTATATTATTAGCAGCGCAGCACTTTTTTGATATAGATTTAACTAATGTGAACTGGACATGTTTTCTGTGTTAGCAGCAGCCAGGAGGGGGGGGGGGGTTATTTTGCAAATTTGCACTTTTTTTTGCACAGGTTTTTGATAATTTTTGTCACCAAGTTTAAGTTTTTATTTGCGCTGATAGAAACTTAGTTTAATATATTCATGTCTGTTTCACTATATACACTGCTGAGAGATGAAGAATGTAATATGATTGTATTGTGTAGCCATAATTTACAATGTTGTGTGCCTGAAGGCAGCTGGCACATATCTGTAGGATTAGTTGACCATTTTACAACTCGTGTACCTAGTCACATACAAGTGTAACATATTAGTTGGAAGTGTCTGCAAGTACAACCACTTAGAAGGCAAGCAGGCATTGCCGGAATAGCCAAGATTTTACAATTGCCTATAAATAGAAAGCAACTGTAGTACTACTAGTTATCCCATTTCAAGTATGTATTTACTTCACAAACAGTCACATGAAGAAATAAGAATACCCATGTAAATTGTCCACACAGACAAATGTTTGATCTTCATTCAAACAGTGCCTTGAGATAAAGGTGATTTACTTGAATATAAACACAAGAAAAATTTCCCCTTTCAACTATTTATCAACTAGTTTGGCATTAGAGCAATTTTTTTTTTTCATTTTTGAATGTAAAAATCTTCATTTTTGCCCATAAAATTACTACCGTCATATGACGTCCTGGACTTTGAGTGGGGATATTTGAATGCTGCCTGTAGCTGCAGGCATCATTGAGATATCATCTTTTTCAGCTGGCTATTCCCTGCACCGTAAGAACAATCATTGCAGCAGTTCAGTCGACTGATTGTTCTTACAGGCGGCAGGAGGGGACATCTTCCCCCTCCCACCACCCTCCGATGCTTCTACCGGCTCGCCCGTGCGTTCAGCAAGCCGGAGAAGGACCTTCGGAGGCCTGGGAGAGACGTTATGACATTACATCCGGGCCGGCGGAAGTAAACATTTCCGGGGACTCGGCTGGAAAGGTCGAGATCGTTTATTTTTTTTAATCTGAAGGGCACTGACAGGCATTACTGATGGGGCACTGATTGGCACATTTATAGGTACTGATTTGCACTGACAGGTGTTCTTGATGGGGCACAGACTGGCAGCTGATGGGCACTGATTGGCAGCTGATGGGCACATTTGATGGGGGCTGTGCTGATAATCAATGTGCTGATTATCAGCATAGACCCCCCCCTGACAGGGAGAGCTGCCGATCGCTCCCCCTGTCAGTGCAAAACAAGGAAAGCCATTTACCGGCACTTCCTGGTTCAGAGACTCCATACCACAATCGCACCACCGATCAATGCGCTATGCGCCCCCGTGGGCACACGCCGGCATGTTATCCTGAAAGACGTTATATGATGTCCAATCAGGATAACGAAACCACCGCCCGGCTGTCATTCTGCTATAGGACGGGCGGGAAGTGGTTAAAAAAGTTATAAATTGATTTTCATTTTTATGAGTGAAATGAGCATTTGATCCCCAATCAATCAGCAAGAATTCTGGCTCCCAGGTGTCTTCTATACAGGTAACGAACTGAGATTAGGAACATTCTCTTAAAGGGAAAGCTCATAATCTCAGCTTGTTACCTGTATAAAAGACACCTGTCCACAGAAGCAAGCAATCAATCATATTCCAATCTCTCCACCATGGCCAAGACCAAAGAGCTGTCCAAGGATTTTAGGGACAAGATTGTAAACCTACACACGGCTGGAATCGTCTATAAGACCATCGCCAAGCAGCTTGGTGAGAGGGTGACAACAATTAGTGCGATTATTTGCAAATGGAAGAAAGACCAAATAACTGTCAATCTCCCTCTGTCTGAGGCTCCAAGCAAGATCTCACCTTGTGAAGTTTCAATGATCATGAGAACGGTGAGGAATCGGCCCAGAACTACACAGGAGAATCTTGTCAATGATTTCAAGGCAGTTGGGACCATAGTCACCAAGAAAACGATTGTTAACTTACTACGCTGTGAAGTACTGAAATCCTGCAGTGCCCGCAAGGTCCCCCTTCTCAAGAAAGCACATGTACAGGCCCGTCTGAAGTTTGCTAATGAACTGGGTGAAAAAGTTGTGGTCAGATGAGACCAAAATCAAGCAATTTGTCTTAAGCTCAACTTGCCGTGTTTGGAGGAGGAGGAATGCTGCCTATGACCCCAAGAACACCATCCCCACCGTCAAACATGGTTGTGGAAACATTATGCTTTGGGGATGTTTTTCTTCGAAGGGGACAGGACAACTTCAACGCATTAAAGGAACGATGACTGGGGTCATGTACCGTCAAATCTTGGCTGGGAATCTCCTTCCCTCAGCCAGGGCACTGAAAATGGGTCGTGGATGGGTATTCCAGCATGACAATGACCCAAAACACACGGCCAAGGCAACAAAGAAGTGTCTCAAGAAGAAACACATTAAGGTCCTGGAGTGACCCAGCCAGTCTCCAGACCTTAATCCCATAGAAAATATGTGGAGGGAGCTACAAATGTCAGTTTTGAAACCTTGGCTTGTAGAGGATCTGCAAAGAGGAGTGGGACAAAATCCCTCCTGAGATGTGTGAAAACCTGGTGGCCAACTACAAGAAACGTCTGACCTCTGATTGCCAACAAGGGTTTTGCCACCAAGTACTAAAGTACTAAGTCATGTTTTTCAAAGGGGTCAAATACTTATTTTACTCATTAAAATGCAAATCAATTTATAACTTTTCTGAAATGTGTTTTTCTGGATTTTTTTTTATTCTGTCTCTGTTAAAATAAACCTACCATTAAAATTATAGACTGATCATTTCTTTGTCAGTGGGCAAACATATAAAATCAGCAGGGGATCAAATACTTTTATTCCCTCACTGTAACTATGTGGCAAGCAGATACACTGACAGGAAGAATCAATGAGAATACACAAGCCTGCTCCTGCAAAGGATGTTGGTCATTGTAGTTCATTCATTCACAGAACTCTTGATTTCAAGAACAGCTAGTTAGCCTCTGGATCGCTTTTAGAAGCAGCACAGATCACCGGCATTTCTCAGGCTTAATGTTCTCACCGACGAGCCCAGGAAACGATTCAGTGGTTCACGCTGCTGACCATAAAGGTGAACAGAGACCAGATCGTCCCTGTTCACCTCTGATCTAGGAGGCCGGATACAATGTCATGATGTCACTTCAGGTTTAGGGCAGATGCTTTCCAATAAAATTGTTCACATCAGATCAATGTTTGTTTTTTGTTTTTTATCTGATGCTTTCAAGGGTAGAGGAGAGATCTGGGGTCTTATAGTCCCCATAAAGAGGACCTGTCATGCTTTATTGTTATCACAAGGAATGTTTACATTTCTTGTGATAGCAATAAAAGTGATCAAAAAAATTTAAAGAGACAGTGTAAAAATAATTTTCTTTAAATAAAATAATTTACATTTTTTTTTTAAAGCTCGCGTGCAGAGGCAAATGCATACGAAGGTCACGTGCGTATATGTAAACAGTGTTAGTACCACACATGTGAGGTATCACTGTGAATTTTAGATCGAGAGCATCAATTCCAGACCTTCCTCTGTACCTCTAAACTGGAAACCTGTAAAAATGTTTAAAGCGTCACATATGGAGATTTTTAAGTATCATAGTTTGTTGCCATTCCACAAGCGCGCACAATTTTAAAGCAGGACACGTTTGGTATCTATTTCATCAGTAACATCATCTTTTTTACTGTACCAAAAAAACGGGTTATATATTGTGCTTTTTGGCATTAAAATTCATTAAAGTGTATTTTTTCCCAAAAAATTCTGTTTGAAAAAATGCTTAGCAAATAATATAATGTAAGAAGATAAAAATAATAATGCGCCAACCAAAACAAAAACAGCTGCCGACACAACAATCAGACTAATTGTGGTAGAATATAGAGTAAATAAGTGTGGCGCTAAATAATATGTGCGTTATTGGGCAAAGCCTGACAAAATGGATATCCGTGAGGACAACAGCCCAATAAAGTGCATTTAAGGAAACACCAAATAAATCGTGTATAATACTAGTAGAAGTAAATATATAAAAATATGTGCCAATAAAGTGTTCAAAAACGGTCCTGTGTACGCTGGAAACCGGTAGTGGCAGGATCGAATCGCTATAAGATAGCAGTGAAGGAATATATAAGGAGTAATTAATCCCTGTGAATCTCAAATTAATGTGTAAGTGTGGGGAGAATTAAATTAGCATAAACTTTTATAGAATATGGTGACACACATAAATAAAAAATATTAAAAATAAATGTATAACATTGTAGCAACACATACTGCTGTCACGACCAAAAGTCCAGCATATACTTATAGATAACTAGCATGACTACAGTCCAATGTCAAAAAAATGGATGAACATATAACAATGTAGTTGGGAGGTCTATAGCTGCCACAAATAATGGTATAAGGCCCTAAATCCGGGGATGGCGTCCACAGGATAAGGTGCCCTGCATATATGTAGACGGGATAGGCAAAAGTACCCTTACCGGCAATGGTGGACCCCTCGGCCAGCGGCCTGGGGTCAGACATGCTTAAGATATGGAAGAGGGTTCCACAGCAGCTGAAGATATTGGAGGAAATCTGCAGCACTCACCAACCGACCTCTCTGGTTATAGCGACTCTCGGTCTCCAAGGTGCAAATCAAGAACTGCTTACAAGAAAACCGCTTCCATAAACTGGATGTAGATCCTCGGAAACAATGGGGTTCAAAAAGAAGACCTCCCCATAGTGTGAATCCGCTTATTGAAAAGCATTTATTTAAAAATCGAGAACTATACAAAATACCATGACCTAAACATTAGAGTCAGGTATACAGCAATAAAAAGCGCTATAAGTGGCAAGACAGGCATAACCACCCATAGGGTCTTGCCACTTTTATCTTATAGCGCTTTTTATTGCTGTATACCTGACTCTAATGTTTAGGTCATGGTATTTTGTATAGTTCTCGATTTTTAAATAAATGCTTTTCAATAAGCGGATTCACACTATGGGGAGGTCTTCTTTTTGAACCCCATTTTTTCCGAGGATCTACATCCAGTTTATGGAAGCGGTTTTCTTGTAAGCAGTTCTTGATTTGCACCTTGGAGACCGAGAGTCGCTATAACCAGAGAGGTCGGTTGGTGAGTGTATGCGTTTTCTTCGCTGCGCGAGCTCGCGGGGACGGGGGCGCTTTAAAAATTTTTTTTTATTATTTATTTATTTATTTTATTTATTTTTGTACTTTTATAAATTGTGTTTAAAAATTTTTTTTTTTTTTTTACTTTTATTGCTGTCACAAGCAATGTAAACATCCCTTGTGACAGTAATATGTGGTGACAGGTACTCTTTATGGAGGGATGGGGGGTCTAAAAGACCCCCCATCCCTCCTTTACACTTCAAAGTATTCAGATCGCCGAAAACGGCGATTCTGAATACTGTGTACTTTTTTAAATTCGGCGCCATTGGCAGCCGAGTAAACGGGAAGTGACGTCATGACGTCGCTTCCGCGTTTACAATTAGAAGGCTGGAACGAAGCCGCTCACAGCTTCGTTCCAGCCCGCCCCCAGCCGCCGGAGATTCCCGAATGGACACCGGGCCTCCCGATCGCACGGGAGGCCCGGTAACAGCGGCGGGAGGCGGCAGGAGGGGGGGGATGTCCCCTCCCGCTCCTCCGGTATAACAGCCGAGCGGCTTTTAGCCGCATCGGTTGTTATATTCGGGTAGCCGATCGCCCGCTGAAAACAACGGTACCGGGATGATGCCTGCAGCTGCGGGCATCATCCCGGTATAACCCCGGAAAGCCGAGGACGCATATGTGCGTTCGGTCGGCGGGAAGGGGTTAATGGGGACATTTTTTTTATTGAAAAAAAAATAGACTTTTTTTTTAATTTTTATTGTATTTAAGTGTAAATGTGAGATCTGAGGTCTTTTTGACCCCAGATCTCACATTAAAGAGGTCCTGTCATGTTTTTTTTCTATTACAAGGGGTGTTTACAATCCTTGTAATAGGAATAAAAGTGATCCAATTTTTTTTTTTAAGGGACAGTGTAAAAATAAAGAATAAAAAGTAAAATAAATAAGAAAATATAATTTTTTTTTTAAAGCGCCCCGTCCCACTGTGCTCTCGCGCAGAAGCGAACGCATACATAAGTCACACCCGCATATGTAAACGGTGTTCAAACCACACATGTGAGGTATTGCTGTGATCATTAATTCTAGCAAAAGACCTCCTCTGTAACTCAAAATTGGTAACCTGTAGAAATGTTTAAACGTTGCTGTCACGGGCATGGCCAAAGCAGAGGCTGTTGGAGAGGACTGTGTGCAAGCCTGTTGCCCACCGATTATGGGCCCTAGCATTTGAGGTGAATGAGAAATCCAGTCTGAACTGTATTAATCGGACTCAGTCATGTATATATTGTATGGGGACTCCTTACTGTATATTTGTGTCCCTGAAGAGGGAGGGGGGATTCCTCCAGCAGCCCCCTGCTGATAAGACTGATTCATTCTGCTGGGACACATCCTGTGAGGAGATGCTGGTGTTATCAACATGTGTTTATGTTAATTGAGAGAGCTGATCACATTAGCCACCAGCCCTGGCTAATAGACGAATGGTCTAGGCTGAGGAGGGGGGAGATTGTTGTTTGTATTGTTAATTGTATTAATGTGTGAAGCCCGGTGCCCACAAGACTGTCATCTGGTCTGGGTACATTTTGTAGTAAATTAGGTCATGTTAATTAGGTTAGCTTTGAGTCATCCCTGATATAAAAAGGTCTGTGAGATCTCAAAATACAGGCAGTTCTGATGTACTCCAAGACTGGTGTTGTCTAGTTCTTGGGGTTTCTATAGCCAGATCCATTGGACTCGTGTTCCAGAACTTAGGAAGCGGTATACAGACGGAAGCACTCAAGCGGAGTGTGGGGCGTTCCGTGACAGTTGCCTATGGAGATTTTTAAGGGTCAAGGTTTGTCGCCATTCCACCAGCAGGCACAATTTTGAAGCATGACATGTTGGGTATCAATTTACACGGCGTAACATTATTTTTCACAATAAAAATAAAATTGAGCTAACTTTACTGTCTTCTTATTTTTCAATTCAAAAAAGTGTATTTTTTCCAAAAATAGTGTTTGTAAGACCACTGCCAAATACGGTGTGACATAAAGTATTGCAACGACCACCATTTTATTCTCTAAGGTGTCTGAGAAAAATATATACAGTGGGGACGGAAAGTATTCAGACCCCCTTAAATTTTTCACTCTTTGTTATATTGCAGCCATTTACTAAAATCATTTAAGTTCATTTTTTTTAACTCATTAATGTACACACAGCACCCCATATTGACAGAAAAACACAGAATTGTTGACATTTTTGCAGATTTATTAAAAAAGAAAAACTGAAATATCACATGATCCTAAGTATTCAGACCCTTTGCTGTGACACTCATATATTTAACTCAGGTGCTGTCCATTTCTTCTGATCATCCTGGAGATGGTTCTACACCTTCATTTGAGTCCAGCTGTGTTTGATCATACTAATTGGACTTGATTAGAAAAGCCACACACCTGTCTATATAAGACCTTACAGCTCACAATGCATGTCAGAGCAAATGAGAATCATGAGGTCAAAGGAACTGCCTGAAGAGCTCAGAGACAGAATTGTGGCAAGGCACAGATCTGGCCAAGGTTACAAAAAAAATTTTGCTGCACTTACGGTTCCTAAGAGCACAGTGGCCTCCATAATCCTTAAATGGAAGACGTTTGGGACGACCAGAACCCTTCCTAGAGCTGGCCGTCCGTCAAACTGAGCTATCGGGGGAAAAGAGCCTTGGTGAGAGAGGTAAAGAAGAACCCAAAGTTCACTGTGGCTGAGCTCCAGAGATGCAGTCGGGAGATGGGAGAAAGTTGTAGAAAGTCAACCATCACTGCAGCCCTCCACCAGTCGGGGCTTTATGGCAGAGTGGCCCGACGGAAGCTTCTCCTCAGTGCAAGACACATGAAAGCCCGCATGGAGTTTGCTAAAAA
The DNA here is from genome assembly GCF_042186555.1 of Aquarana catesbeiana. NCBI lineage: Eukaryota > Metazoa > Chordata > Amphibia > Anura > Ranidae > Aquarana > Aquarana catesbeiana. The sequence continues at coordinate 201,254,522 of NC_133331.1, forward strand.
ACACCTGAAGGACTCCAAGATGGTGAGAAATAAGATTCTTTTGTCTGATGAGACCAAGATAGAACTTTTTGGCCTTAATTCTAAGCGGTATGTGTGGAGAAAACCAGGCACTGTTCATTACCTGTCCAATACAGTCCCAACAGTGAAGCATGGTGGTGGCAGCATCATGCTGTGGGGGTGTTTTTCAGCTGCAGGGACAGGACGACTGGTTGCAATCGAGGGAAAGATGAATGTGGCCAAGTACAGGGATATCCTGGACGAAAACCTTCTCCAGAGTGCTCAGGACCTCAGACTGGGCCAAAGGTTTACCTTCCAACAAGACAATGACCCTAAGCACACAGCTAAAATAACGAAGGAGTGGCTTCGCAACAACTCCGTGACTGTTCTTGAATGGCCCAGCCAGAGCCCTGACTTAAACCCAATTGAGCATCTCTGGAGAGACCTAAAAATGGCTGTCCACCACCGTTTACCATCCAACCTGACAGAACTAGAGAGGATCTGCAAGGAGGAATGGCAGAGGTTTCCCAAATCCAGGTGTGAAAAACTTGTTGCATCTTTCCCAAAAAGACTCATGGCAGTATTAGATCAAATGGGTCCTTCTACTAAATACTGAGCAAAGGGTCTGAATACTTAGGACCATGTGACATTTTAGTTTTTCTTTTTTAATAAATCTGAAAAATGTCAACAATTCTGTGTTTTTCTGTCAATATGGGGTGCTGTATGTACATTAATATGGAAAAAAATGAACTTAAATGATTCTAGCAAATAGCTGCAATATAACAAAGAGTGAAAAATTTAAGGGGGCTTGAATACTTTCCGTCCCCACTGTATAATGTTTGGGGGTTCTAAGTAATTTTCTAGCAAAAAACCCTGATTTTAACTTGTAAACAACAAGTTTGAAAAATAGGCCTGGTCCTTGGTGGTTAAATAGATCACAGGGCTATTAGATAGTGGATAGGAATTAGTTATATTTGAAAAATAAGGATAATTTTGTGTCACTTTAAATTGGTGCATTCTCTTTCATATTGTAGATGCATGCTCTTCGACATCAACTCTTGCCGTTATAAGGTGGACAACTTTTTTTGACGTTTATGGGGTTTTTTTACGAGTTGTGCTACCCTATTATTTGTTTGTCACATATAATCATATTTTTATATATGGGTGCCAGTGGATATACAGAAGCTCATATACATTTATATTCTTGGGTAGGGATGAGCTTCAAGTTCGAGTCAAACTCATGTTCAACTCGAACATGTGCTGTTCGCAAGTTCGCCGAACAGCGAACAGTTTGGGATGTTCGCGGCAAATTCGAATGCCGCGGAACACCCTTTAAAAGTCTATGGGAGAAATCAAAAGTGCTAATTTTAAAGGCTTATATGCATGGTATTGTCATAAAAAGTGTTTGGGCTCCTGGGTCCTGCCCCAGGAGACATGTATCAATGCAAATAAAAGTTTTAAAAACTGCCGTTTTTTGGGGAGCAGTGATTTTAATAATGCTTAAAGTGAAACAATAAAAGTGTAATATCCCTTTAAATTTCGTACCTGGGGGGTGTCTATAGTATGCCTGTAAAGGGGCGCATGTTTTCCATGTTTAGAACAGTCTGACAGCAAAATGACATTTCAAAGGAAAAAAAGTCATTTAAAACTACTCGCGGTTAATGCATTGCCGGTCCGACAATACACATAGAAGTTCATTGATAAAAACGGCATGGGAATTCCCCACAGGAGAACCCCGAACCAAAATAAAAAAAAAAAAATGACGTGGGGGTCCCCCTAAATTCCATACCAGGCCCTTCAGGTCTGGTATGAATATTAAGGGGAACCCCGGCCAAAAAAAAAATGACGTGGGGGGTCCCCCTAAATTCCATACCAGGCCCTTCAGGTCTGGTATGAATATTAAGGGGAACCCCGGCCAAAAAAAAAATGACGTGGGGGGTCCCCCTAAATTCCATACCAGGCCCTTCAGGTCTGGTATGGATATTAAGGGGAACCCCGCGCCAAAATTAAAAAAAAACGGCGTGGGGTCCCCCCAAAAATCCACACCAGACCCTTATCCGAGCACGCAACCTGGTAGGCCGTTTCTTCTAATTGGAAAAATTCTGTGAGCCACAATGATCTTATGCCTTGCTTGTGCTACCTCCAGCTGCATGCGCTAATCACGCTTCATATAACATGCATAGGATAAATTTACAAGTTATGCGCTGCGCTTGGGTGATCTCAAAAACAAAATTAATAATAACCAACTTTGTGCTTACTAGTGCGATAATATTAAATACAAATAATATGAATGTTGAATAAATAAACAAGGTGTGAAAAAACAAGTGCTTGTTACACCATAAATTAGTGCTTAATAGTGCTTGTTACACCATACATAGTGTCTTAATCAACATAAAAAGTGCTTAGTGCTCAATATAAAGTATCCTGCTTGTTTACATGAAAAAAATTAATAAATAATGAAAAAAAGTTCTCTTTGGCACTCTAAATAGTGCGTGCAAATAATGTCCAGCAGTGATAATAAAACAATGCGTAAATTTAGTCCGTTTCTTCTGGTTCTTCCTCCGGTGTTCTCGTCCAGCATCTCCTTCGCGGCGTCTTCTTCCCTTCTTCTCCTTGGGCCGCTCCGCATCCATGGCATGGAGGGAGGCTCCCGCTGTGTGACGGGACTTCCCTGTGGCATTCCCTGTGACACCACAGGGAAGTCCCGTCAAGTCACCGTGCGTCAGAGGGGAGCGGGGTCACCGGGTGGCCCCACCCCCCGTTATTTAAGAACCGTCAGAAGAGGAGAAGCGTCACACAGCGGGAGCCTCCCTCCATGCCGTCATGGATGCGGAGCGGCCTGAAAAGAAGATGAAGACAAGAAGATGAAGAGAAGAAGATGAAGAGGAAGAGCGGGAGCCTCCCTCCATGCCATGGATTCGGAGCGGCCCGAGGAGAAGAAGGGAAGAAGACGCCGCGGAGGAGATGCTGGACGAGCACACTGGAGGAAGAACCGGAAGAACCAGAAGAAGAAGATGAAGGAAGATAGAAGACAGAAGAAAGAAGAAGCATTTAAATAAAGGAATTGTCAAAAACGGTCTCTTGTCATTTTTAACATTTTTGACAGTTTTTTAGTGAAATGGTAGGGTACCCCCTTACCATTTCACACAGGGGGGAGGGCCAGGATCTGGGGGTCCCCTTGTTAAAGGGGGCTTCCAGATTCCGATAAGTCCCCCGCCCGCAGACCCCCACAACCACCGGCCAGGGTTGTGGGGATGAGGCCCTTGTCCTCATCAACATGGGGACAAGGTGTTTTGGGGGGCTACCCCAAAGCACCCTCCCAATGTTGAGGGCATGTGGCCTGGTACGGTTCGGGGGGGGGCGCTCTCTCATCCCCCCCTCTTTTCCTGCGGCCTGCCAGGTTGCGTGCTCGGATAAGGGTCTGGTATGGATTTTTGGGGGGACCCCACGTCGTTTTTTTTTTTATTTTGGCGCGGGGTTCCCCTTAATATCCATACCAGACCTGAAGGGCCTGGTATGGAATTTAGGGGGACCCCCACGTCATTTTTTTTTATTATTTTGGCTGGGGTTCCCCTGAATATCCATACCAGAGCTGAAGGGCCTGGTATGGAATTTAGGGGGACCCCCCACGTAATTTTTTTTTTTTAATTTTGGTTCGGGGTTCCCCTGTGGGGAATTCCCATGCCGTTTTTATCAATGAACTTCTATGTGTATTGTCGGACCCGCAATGCATTAATACCCGCGAATAGTTTTAAATGACTTTTTTTCCTTTGAAATGTCATTTTGCTGTCAGACTGTTCTAAACACGGGAAACATGCACCCCTTTACAGGCATACTATAGACACCCCCCCAGGTACGAAATTTAAAGGGATATTACACTTTTATTGTTTCACTTTAAGCATTATTAAAATCACTGCTCCCGAAAAAACGTCCGTTTTTAAAACTTTTTTTTGCATTGATCCATGTCCCCTGGGGCAGGACCCAGGTCCCCAAACACTTTTTATGATAATAACTTGCATATTAGCCTTTAAAATTAGCACTTTTGATTATTTATGTTCGTGTCCCATAGACATAAACTTTAACGGTGTTTGTGTGTTCGAACAAATTTTTTGCCTGTTTGCATGTTCTGGTGCGAACCGAACAGGGGGGTGTTCGGCTCATCCCTATTCTTGGGTCTTTTACAGATAAATGTTGGATGTGCAGCATGTGAAGCTCACATATCGTATATTTTTATATTTAGGTCTTATAAACAAAGGCTGGATGTACAGAAGTTCCCATATATGTATATTATTGGGTCTTTTACACATGAATGCTGCATGTGCAGAAGCTGATCATTAGATTGACTTCTTACAAATGGGAATGGCCACAGATAGATCGAAATTCGGCTGGACCTTGCTGAACCATCCAAACTTCTATCCATCTATGGACAGCTTTAGTCTTGTGGAGTAGTGATGGGATTCCACAGATCAGTCCCCTTCTAATTAGATAGCGAGCTAAGAAATACAGAAGCCAGATTCCTTTTACTAAGGCAGGCCATAGACGAGTAGAAAAACAAATGTTCTGTCGAACGAAAATGCTGTTTTTTTTTTCCATACGATCATGCCATCATTGTTTTGAATTTTGCCCTGCTAAAACAAGAGTTTTTGTTTTTCTTTATCTGTGGAAGTGATGCAATGTATTTTGACTTCATCCATCCCCCTACTGAACATTCCCTCTGTACTTTCCCCTTGTCTATTTGAGTCAAAGCGTGTGGACGAAAACATTATTCTTTTCTTACCGCAGAGTATTCATTTTGGTACTTTATGTATTAGTCTTCCATTAGCAAGGGGGAGATTGACAATCACCATAGCAAATTTGTATTGTCCCAAAACAAATCAATCTCGATCCTTAACCTCCACTCTTGGCAAACTGAATAGCTTTTGTGAAAGGCTTACTATCTTGGCAGGTGATTTTAATCTATGTCTAAAACCCCTTCTTTATTATTCCTCAGGCCTAACATCCTTGAAACTCAAAGCGGAACGTGCTCTTTATTAGACTATTTTTAATCATTATGCTGCTAGCATTAGTAAGGTCTCATGTACAATGGTGCTGGTAAACAGACGTTTAGGAGCAGTTGGGCATTTTTTCAGCTGCCCCTGAACTCTCCTCTGTCATCCTATCAGTACATGTACATAGGGTCGTTTATAGTCGTTTCTAGGCAGTTGAGTTTAGAAGCATTTTTTGGAACGCAAAAAATTGGGTTCAAATGGGTGTTCAGAGGCATTTGAAATGCCAAATGCAGGGCCGGATTAAGAACATTGGCCTGGTGCTCAGGATTTTGGTGGGGCTTTTTATAAAAAAATAAATAAATAAAAAATAAAAATGCAAACAAATTTTTGTTATAACAAATTAAATTAAATAGAGAGAGGGAGGATGAGAGAGGGGTGAGGGGTAAGGGAGGGAGGATGAGAGAGAGAGAGGATGCGCATGATCATGCGTGGGAGTGAGAGCAACGCAGCCCGGCCAAGGCAAGTGACCGAAGGCACAGAACCCGGAAGGAAGACCGGGTGAAGATGGAAGTGCCCGGGACCCGCCGGATTGATAACAGCGCAGTGATGGAGGGCTCAGTCTGACAGGTAAGTGTACCCTAATGTGCTAATATGCTGTGCACACTAGTACATTATGAAATAACCTACCTCAGGGCCTTAAAAAGTAGTAATGTTAGCAAAGTTTACTACCGCTTTAATATCACAGGATCCCAGGAGCCTCTCATGGGGCTCCCCACTGACCAGGTGGCCCTTGGGCAGCGCCCAAGTGCATAGTTGCCAACATTTTAAAAATATTTTCAGGGGCACTCTTTTTTACCAGTGGTATATTTAAAGTAGCTGACATCCCCTATGTTCCTCTATACATCACAATAGTAATAACAAAATTAAATGAGTACTAATAATGGGCAGAACAAATATGGGGACTGAAAAGATTTCCTTTAGTTGAACTAACAAAAGTGTGCCCATTCTAGAGCTGGTAACTTTGAGGATATTCAATATAATTTAAAAAAACTGTTTTTGTGGGTAAGAGGCATAGGGAAGGAGTATGGATGGTATAAAAGTGGGAAGTATGGGAGAGGAATGTGGAGGTTATAACAGTGGGAACTATGTACAGGAGAGGAGAGTGGAGGGTATAACAGTGGGCACTATGTACAGAAGAGGAGTGTGGAGGGTATGGCAGTGGGCACTATGTAGAGGAGAGGAGTGTGAAGGTTTTGCCAGTGGGCAGTTTTTACAGAAGAGGAGTGCGGAGGGTATGATGGGGGCAGTATGTACAGGAGGAGAAGGAGTGTGGAGGGTATGACAGTGGGGAGAGGAGTGTGGACGGTATGAGAGTGGGCAGTATGCACAGGAGAGGAGTGTGGAGGGTATGACAGTGGGCAGTATGTACAGGAAAGGAGTGTGGAGGGTATGACAGTGGGCAGTATGTACAGAAGAGGAGTGTGGAGGGTATGACAGTGGGTGGTATGTACAGGAGAGGAGTGTGGACGGTATGAGAGTGGGCAGTATGCACAGGAGAGGAGTGTGGAGGGTATGACAGTGGGCAGTATGTACAGGAAAGGAGTGTGGAGGGTATGACAGTGGGTGGTATGTACAGGAGAGGAGTGTGGAGGGTATGAGAAGTGAGCAGTATATACAGGAGAGGAGTGTAGAGGGTATGACAGCGGGCAGTATGTACAGGTGAGGAGGATGAAAGAATCTGGGAAGGAAAAATGTAAAGGTTTGTGGAGACTAGCCATAGTCAATCTATGTATGGACTAGCTGGTTGTACACAAGTCAATCTATTAATCAACTTGAGTACAACACGTAGGGTTAGGTTTTTCCCAAAACAATCAGTGCTGCCAGCTATGGTTAGCAACACTGATCATTGTATTGTGTGGGTAGGGAAGGCTCCACACTGGCAGAACAAAATAACACTGCAGGGGTGATTCCCCCATCCACAGGTCAGCAGGTGAGAGGGTGTGTGGGGACAGGCTAGGGAGAGAGTTCTGTCAGCAGGGGGCTGTTAGGTGGTCATGGAGGGATATCAATCAGCAGGTGGGGGAAGTAACTGGGAGTGATATCTTTTGGAATAGGGTCTGTCATCTGCAGGTTGGGAAATGGTCACCCATGATATACAGTATCTCACAAAAGTGAGTACACCCCTCACATTTTTGTAAATATTTTATTACATCTTTTCATGTGACAACACTGAAGAAATGGCACTTTGCTAGAATGTAAAGTAGTGAGTGTACAGCTTGTATAACAGTGTACATTTGCTGTCCCCTCAAAATAACTCAACACACAGCCATTAATTTCTAAACTGCTGGCAACAAAAGTGAGTACACCCCTAAGTGAAAATGTTCAAAGTGGGCCCAATTAGCGATTTTCCCTCCCTGGTGTCATGTGACTCATTAATGTTACAAGGTCTCAGGTATGAATGGGGAGCAGGTGTGTTAAATTTGGTGTTATCGCTCTTACTCTCTCATACTGGTCACTGGAAGTTCAACATGGCACCTCATGGCCTCAGAACTCTCTGAGGATCTGAAAAAAATAATTTTTGCTCTACATAAATATGGCCTAGGCTATAAGAAGATTGCCAAGACCCTGAAACTGAGCTGCAGCACAGTGGCCAAGACCATACAGTGGTTTAACAGGACAGGTTCCACTCAGAACAGGCCTCGCCATGGTTGACCAAAGAAGTTGAGTGCACATGCTCAGTGTCATAGCCAGAGGTTGTCTTTGGGAAATAGACATATGAGTGCTGCCAAGATTACTGCAGAGGTTGAAGGGGTGGGGGGGTGGGGGGGAGGTCAGCCTGCAAATGCTCAGACCATATGCTGCACACTGCATCAATATGGTCTGCATGGCTGTCTTCCCAGAAGGAAGCCTCTTCTAAAGATGATGCAGAAGAAAGCCCGCAAACAGTTTGCTGAAGACAAGCAGACTAAGGACATGGATTACTGGAACCATGTCCTGTGGTCTGATGAGACCAAGATAAACTTCAGATGGTTCTCCTACAGATGGTTCATTTAGTGTCAAGCGTGTGTGGCGGCAACCAGGTGAGGAGTACAAAGACAAGTGTGTCTTGTCTACAGTCAAGCATGGTGAGGAGTACAAAGACAAGTGTGTCTTGTCTACAGTCAAGCATGGTAGTGGGAGTGTCATGGTCTGGGGCTGCATGAGTGCTGCCGACACTGGGGAGCTACAGTTCATTGAGGGAACCATGAATGCCAACATGTACTGTGACATATGGAATCAGAGCATGATCCCCTCCCTCCGTAAACTGGGCTGCAGGGCAGTATTCCAACATAATAATGACCCCAAACATACCTCCAAGATGACCACTGCCTTGCTAAAGAATCTGAGGGTAGAGGTGATGGACTGGCCAAGCATGTCTCCTGACCTAAACCCTATTGAGCATCTGCTGGGCATCCTCAAACAGATGGTGGAGGAGCGCAAGGTCTCTAACATCCACCAGCTCCATGATGTCATTACGAAGGAGTGAAAGAGGACTCCAGTGGAAACATGTGAAGCTATAGTGAACTCCCTGTCCAAAAGGGTAAAGGCAGCGCTGGAAAATAATGGTGGCCACACAAAATATTGACACTTTGGGCCCAATTTGGACATTTTCACTTAGGGGTGTACTCATTTTTGTTGCCAGTGGTTTAGACATTAATGGCTGTGTTGAGTTATTTTGAGGGGACAGCAAATTTACACAAGCTGTTATACAAGCTGTATACTCACTACTTTACATTGCAGCAAAGTGTAATTTCTTCAGTGTTGTCACATGAAAAGATATAATAAAATGTTTACAAAAATGTGAGGGGTGTACTCACTTTTTTGAGATACTGTAAGTTGAAGGGAGTTGGCTAACATGGGAAGTGGCTGGGAAGTGACCTGGTTGGTGGTGAGTGTGAAATGGATGATGTGTTTCAAGTTTCTTTCACATTTGTGGTAATGCTTACTGCCCTCTGAAAAGTGATCTGTGGTGGATTACTTTTCAACGAGTGGTATAGCAGAAGCTGACAGGCATTCATGAGGTGCTACTGCCGCCTCCTTGTTTTTGTTTATATTGCTGAATGGTAGTTTTATAATGTTGGACTATGCTGCTACTGTGAGCGAGTTTGGCTTGCAGTTGCAGAGTGGCCCCATTGAAATCAATAGGAGAGTTTGACAGGCATTGTTGCCTGTCAAACTCTGCAGGATGAGTTAAAGATGCTGCAGCTAAAGAAATTACAAAAAAAAGTTGCAGATGTGAAGTAAAGTATCACAGCTATGGCATTCGTACAGCCCTGTCCAAATGTATTTTTAAGATTTGGGTCAGGAACGTGCGGTGAGGTCAGTGGCTGGTGAGGCACTGGCTAGTATCAGAGCCAAATACACACAGGTTACATATTCCACGATCGTTAGAGAGAGAGCAATAATTCTAGCACTAGACCTCCTTACAGAGCTTACTCTAAACATGCAACCTGTAAAAAAATTGTGAAAAAAGTGAAGCGTCGCCTATGGAGATTTTGAAGTACTGAAGTTTGGAGCCATTCCACAAGTGTGCGCAATTTTAAAGCATGACATGTTAGGTATCTATTTACTCAGCGTAACATCATCTTTCATAGTATACAAAAAAAAAATAAAAAATTTGGCCTTAACTTTTTTTTTTTTTAATTCATGAAACAGTTTCTTCCCAAAAAAAACATGTTTGAAAAATTGCTGCGCAAATACCGTTTAACATAAAAAGTTGCAACGACCACCATTTTATTCCCTAGGGTGTCTGCTAAAACAATATATATAATGTTTGAGGGTTTGAGTAATTTTCTAGCAAAAAAATTATGATTTTTACATGTAGGAGAGAAATGTCAGAATTGGACAGGGTGGTAAGGGGTTAATTACCAAGTAAGTAGTATACAAATAATTATTATATATTGTTTTTAAGGTAATTAAGGTGCTGTGAGCACAACCTCTTATGCCCTGTACACACGGTCGGACATTGATCGGACATTCCGACATCAAAATTCATGGATTTTTTCCAACGGATGTTGGCTCAAACTTGTCTTGCATACACACGGTCACACAAAGTTGTTGGAAAATCCGATCATTCTGAACGCGGTGACATAAAACACGTACGTCGGGACTATAAACGGGGCAGTAGCCAATAGCTTTCATCTCTTAATTTATTCTGAGCATGCGTGGCACTTTGTGCGTCGGATTTGTGTACACACGATCGGAATTTCCGACAACGGATTTTGTTGTCGGAAAATTTTATAGCCTGCTTTCAAACTTTGTGTGTCGGAAATTCCAATGGAAAATGTGTGATGGAGCCTACACACAGTCAGATTTTCCGACAACAAGGTCCTATCACACATTTTCCATCGGAAAATCTGACCGTGTGTACAGGGCATCAGTCTGCTGCAGAGTGTGCCAGCTTGTATTTAAACTGGCTGCTCTGTATGTAGCTTCTGACAGGGTGCACAAGGAGCCCTGTATCTTTGGAACCATGGGTCCTAGGAGCCCCAAATTTGACCAGTGGTGGGGTAGATACATACCCCCCAAACTTGGGGTCTCTACAACCCTCGAAGCGATATCATTTTAAAAAATGTTTTTTTATTTTTGGCAAATGGGCCTATCTTAATGTAAGGAGCCTGCAGCTGCAGCGTCAATAGCCCCTATGTTAATCCGGCCCTGGTCAAATGCCTGTAATAGCTTGTAAATGCTGCTAAACGCGGTAACTTGCGTTTAGCAGCGTTTCCTTTTACAGACGTTTTTCATTTTAACGAGAAAAAAAAAGCAGACACGGCATGTAAACCTCGGCTAAATGGCCGTTTTTAGATGCCGGTTTCTAGTTGTCACATTAAATCGTTCAGGAGAGGTTAAACAATGTCCCGTGTACATGAAGCCTAAATACATAGAAAGCTATATTATGTTTATTTATTTTAAAATTTTATTTTTACATTTCTTCAGTTACTTCCTTTTCAGGCCTAGGCCAGTGATTTCATACAAGTCTTCAGGAGGGGGGAATTAAATAGCGTTTTTGGTTTGTGGTGTTCAGATTTATTGTAGTTCCACTTTAATAGTCTAGCATTCTTTACAAATGCTGCAACTACTATATGTATGGGGGATTTTGAATCCCAATACAAAGGATTAATCATAATACTTGACAGCTCACAATTGCTTTTCCAAAGTGGACCTCATCTTTGTTAACCATTGCCACTCCCCCCCCAGCACAATCATCCACTATTACAAATGCACCTGTTAGTGTCATGATAGCAGTAACGGAGGCCAAAAGAGACCCGCCGCATGACCCTATATTTTTAGAATCCCTTAAAAGCCAATTCCACTTTTATGATCATGTTTCTTGTTACACCCATATTTAGGTCCACAGACCCCAAATCCTCAAACTGCCTCCCATTTACAGAATCCTGAGGCTTATCTCTCTGCTGTCAGATTTGCAGAGACATGCCCAGCTGTAATCTATGAATGAAAAAACTACAAGTCCCATCCTCTACTGTGGCAGAAGGACTGTAATTCTCAATAGGGCACAAAGGTGGTGTGGTGAAGTCACCACGCTTGTAGTCCATTGATACTTCCTCCAGTTCTGTAGCTGAAGGTCCATACTTTGGTATGCTCCAGAGTTGGAGGCAGTGTCTGCAAGAGACAGAGCATTGTACCTGCTGAATGTGGTTACAGTGCTTTGCAGGCTCAAATGCTTCAAAATTTATATATATATATTGGGTGTATTTATTTATTTTTACAAACAATATTGCTTCCCATTGGGTACCCACTATCATTCTTGCTGTTCATTGTATCTAGAAGCATTACTGACCACACTACACCGTACCACGGATACAACTGAGCTGGCAGCTTTTGCAGATGTCTTTCTATACACACGGAATCCCAAAAGAACAGTTTCAAATTAAATGCCGCTAAATCAGAGAACCTGAGTGTTGGGCTCCCTCCTACCAAAATAGTGCACTTAGGCACCCAGTTCTCATGGAAAGAATGTACACTTTGCAATCTGGTGATAAATTGAACAACTCTGCAGTCTGATTTTTACAAAAATATTTTCCAAAAACATATAACAAAATATTGGATTACTTACGCAAATGGGATAGACCAAAATTCCCATGGTAAGTCTGTATTTGCTTTATCAAAATGAATATTCTGCTACAAGTCTTATTCTTGTTCTAATTGTTGCTGATACCTCTAGCCATGGGCTTCCTCAGATCCAGTGGTGACCCACCCCCCTAATCCATGAACCCAGCCCCTAATCTACATGCAGGGGGTCGGATGCATGGATTTCAATTTTTTTTTTTTGGAAGGACATGTTTAGAGCCTGAGGTTCTAATTGGCTTCAGAAAAGAGTGGGCTTGGGGCGCAGAGCACTGTGCCCTGAGCCCACCCAGTTGTGTGACAGTAGCGAATTAATTTTCGCTATTGTCTTCCCAATTCTCCTCCCAGCCAATAAGGAAGCGGGTTTCATAAGACCCGATTGGCCGAGAGAAGAAGCGACTGTGTTGGCCGCCGAGGAAGAGGAGATGCAGGGGAAGCCGCCGAGAAGGAGGAGACGCAGGAAGGAGCCGAAGCTGCCTGCGATCTAGATGGGGTGTGTGCATGGCTGGTGGGTGGGCGAGCGAGCGACGGGGGGTTGACCGATCAATTGACCAACTGTGGGGGGGGGGGGTTTGGAGTCTGTGGCTTGTTTGCCACCCCCCCCCCCCCCCCAAAAAAAAATGGAGCACCAGCCGCCAATGCTCAGTCCCTATACCTGGTTGCACAAGAAACCTAGAATACAATTCTGATTACTAACCAGAACAAAACCTAATAGAGCCATTGTGTATCTGGAAATACTCTAAACCTGAGGTACTGAACAGGACCCTAGTTGGAGGAGGTTCTCTCAGGCAGGGAACTAAGCACATTGGTCTGAGTATAAAAATCACATAGAAACCCAGCTCTCGTGACTGCCCCTACAACCATGACAACATTTTAAATCTAGGACAATGTGAGATACTGTGATCCCAGCTTAATTAGCAGAAGAAGTCAGCATTTGCTCCCATTGCAGAGTTTTCACTAGGTCTAGACACCCGTGCTTTCATCACTGGAAAGTGGAGGGTCCATAAAAATTACACTACGTTATGACGGGAGATGAAGATTTTGAACTTTCCGAACTGGGGAAATGCTGGGACTCGTGATTATTAGAGACAACTCCAAATATGTAACTATGTTAAGAGGTTCCCAAAACGTTTACGATCACTCTGAAGCATTTGTTTTTACCTTTGACAGGACCAGTTCATCCCATTTCATTGATTTATAAAATGCTGCTTGCTCTGGCAGACACCGGTTCCCCTCCCATCAACCTAACACAGTGGGAATGTGAATTATTCTAAAATCTCTCTATAGACCAACAGCTAAATTTCTCTTCCCAACTCACACATCCTTACAGCATTCCAGAAAGCAATTTTAAACCTATATATATATATATATATATATATATATATATATATATATATATATATATATATATATATATATATATATATATATATATTTAGGCCCCTTTCACACTTGTGTGACTTGTCCTGTGACGTGGGACTGCATGACAAGTGGTACCCCATGATTTCCAATGATTACCTTTCATATCTGTGTGACTTCAAGTTGCAGTGACTTCAAAGTAGTCCCTGCACTAATTTGGTCAGACTTTGATGTGACTTGAGGTTCATAGACCTCAAGATTACACAGGCATTGCTTCAGGTCACTTCAAAGTCGCGTGACTTTCAGGTCGTACAAGTGTGAAAGGGGTCTTGGGGACCCAGTGAGTTTAAGCAGAGGAAAACCCCTCTGCCCGAGGTTCAGGAACCTCATCTCCTATAGGATGCTCACTAGTACAGCTCTATTGGGAATAGATTATCACGATAGCAAATCCTTGGGTGCTCTTATTCCATAATACATCTATGCCAGCTCTTAAAGCGGAGCTCCACCCAAAAGTGGAACTTACGCTCATCAGATTCCTCCCCCCCTCCGGTGTCACAATTGGCAACTTTCAAGGGGGAGGGGGGTGCAGATACCTGTATAATACAGGTGTCTGCACCCATTTCCGGCATAGATATCCGCAGAATCTGCAGGTTTTTATGCCACTTCACGTCCCCCCAGCCCCCCCCCCAGCTGTCTGCTGGGAAAACACACAGGTCCCAGAGACAGCAGGGACCATCCGTATTGCGCTGCGCAACTCGCGCATGCACAGTAGGGAATCAGGAAGTGAAGCCGCAAGCCTTCACTTTCTGATTCCCTTACCGAAGATGGAGGCGGCAGCACCCAAGGACCGAGAGACGGTTCGGCCTCGGGTGCCGACATCGCGGGCGCCCTGGACAGGTGAGTGTCCATGTTTTAAAAGTCAGCAGCTGCAGTATTTGTAGCTGCTGACTTAAAAAAAAAAAATTTCGGCGGATCTCCGCTTTAAATATAAAAAAAATGAATTATGCCCTATCTGTTAAACACAGCAAAAAGCCTGGTCTCTTGGTAAAGTCCAATTAAATGAAACAGAGATACTATTCTCCCCCCACCCCCGCCCCCGTCTTGTTCTTTGAATAGACAAAAAAACTGTATATATTTACAGTAGTTGTAAAAGCATTGGAATGGTGAATGTCTTGTTTCACATGTTTACCCTTTTATTACCAATGTACACATTTGTTTGTTCCTTTTAAGGCTGTGTGTAATGTATTTTAGTGTTTGTTGTACATATGGAATATTTAAATAAAAACTTTATTTAGAAAAAAAACATTATAGAAGGATATATGGCCTGGATTACAGCAAACACATAATGAACCAGAGTGAAATAACTTTGATAACAAATTAATGTTTTGAGCCATTTCATTTGTTGATGAAATCATACAGACCAGTGGGAGTAGAAAGGGACAGGTGTTTATTTTGGCATTGGTTTATAAGGCTAGGGGGACATGATCCTGTATTGGCTTTAGTAGTAAAATGTAGTTGAAGGTGCAGTGTGAAGCTCTATTCTAGTATTTTGAATCATGTTATACTGTATAATTGTTTTAGCAGTTATGTGGTCAGGGGAGTTGCTAGGTGGTAAAAAGACCAGGGGCTTCAGCCCGAATTCCTATGCCGGCACGGGGGGGGGGGGGGGGGGGGGGGGTTGTTGTGGCGGAGGTAGTGGTGCAGGGTTTTTTGGCTGAGCGGTGGGATTTTGTGGTTGTGTGGCGGGGTAAGCTCACTTGCTGGTTGCTGCCTGGCTTACCAGTGCCCATCAATGCTGACCAGTAAACTCACCTGCCTGATACACTGACCTACCTACCTGACACACACTGACCTACCTGACATACACCTACCTACCTGACATACATACACAGACAGTAGTGACACACACTGACCTACCTGACCAGGAGACAGACTTCATGTGTCCTGCAGCAGCAGCTCAGCCGTGGTGTGCGGTGTGCGATGCGCCCATCATTACAGCAGGCAGCCAGAGGAGGAGAGGAGAGCCGCCCGCCCGAGCGCTGAGTGGGGACCTCACAGTGTTGGTGATCTCACAGCGCGGCGGCCGCATTGTAATTCCCGCCTTCTGGAGCCTGCAGAACCTATGATGGACATCACACGTCCCGTGGTCCCGCCATTGGACCAGTGGGACATCCATCATAGGCGCTGCAGGCTCCAGAAGGCGGGACCTGCTATATGACTCAGCTGCACTCGGGGCTACTAATACAGTTGTGCATGCCTGAGACAGGGGGCTTTTCGGGGCTCCAGCCCCCCCCCCCCTCCCGACGCCACTGTATGTGGTAACATAAAGATATCTAGCAACAGCATAATATGAAATCAGATTCTAAGAAACTGCACCATCTAACCATCAAGGTGTATAGTCGTGTGTGGCTCCATTGTTCTACTGAAATCAGCATGTAAGATTGGCATATTGACCTAGGAATGTCATCACCTATTAAGCTTTATTTATACCAAGCAAAAGTGTGCCCATTCCAGAGCAAGCAAGCACTGGGATCTTACAAACAATGCTACAATAGTGTCTTGGGGGACAGGTTGTGCAGGAGAGGAGTACAGAGGATAAAACTCCAGGTAGTGTGTGCAGGAAAGGAGTGCAGAGGGTATAACTCTTGGTAATGTGTGCAGGAGAGGAGTGCAGAGGGTATAACTCTGGGTAGTGTATGCAGGAGAGGAGTGCAGAGGGTATAACTCCGGGTAGTGTGTGCAGGAGAGGAGTGCCGAGGGTATACCTCCAGGTAGTGTGCGCAGGAGAGGAGTGCAGAGGGTATAACTGTGGGTAATGTGTGCAGGAGAGGAGTGCAGAGGGTATAACTCTGGGTAGTGTGTGCAGGAGAGGAGTGCAGAGGGTATAACTCTAGAAGGTCTATTGTAGAACGGCAGCTTGCTGTATTTTTTGTGCCACATCCAGTAATGAAACTAAACAAGAAAAGGGGCCCCCTAAAGGTGGACTTTTAAGGCACGTAAACAAGGTTAAAAATGTAGTAGTAAAAATACAGTTTATTCAATTCAAATGTTAAAAACACAATAGTGGTGTAACAAAAGTTACATGGAACGCATATCAGACATTATATACACAGTTGAGGAATGCTCTTGCACCCAACGCATTTCAGAGTGTGTATCTCCTTCCTCAGGGGTGGGTGTGAGCAGAGAGCATTTATATTCTAAAAAAAGCAAGAAAAAAAAAAAGAAAATCAGTGATTCAACAATTATGTAGATATAGCAAGGGTTTTTTCTCCGTATTCCTTACACTTACATTGTTATAATGTGTTGTTCATTTAGCGTTCCATATGTTTCAAGATAAAAACAACAAACAGAGGACACGGTCTGTCTACCATACGGATTCCTGGTTCCAAAAGTGTGTACTAATTTTCAATTTGAGTATTCCTGAGAAGTTATTTTATCATACTCCAATGAGAGATGAAGTGCAAGATTTGTTCAGATGGTAGTAGGGGAGGGGGAGTAGGGTCCTCCCTTGGCCTTCCAAAAAAAAAAGAAAAAAAAAAAGAAGGCCAGTAGAGGGCGTAATAATAATGTTTCTGAGGAAGCACTGAGGGCGAGAGGTGAGTCCTGCAAAAAACATGATAGAAAGGCTTGTATTGTATCTACTTAAAAATTAAAAATTAAAATGTAAAGCTTTGTCTAAACATTTTTTGACAGCAATAGTGTGTGTACAAACAAAAAATCGTACCTGAGAATTTTTTTACGGTCCAACGATTAATGTTGTATATGGATGATGGCTAGAATAGTGACAGATATATAAATCACTTATTAGATAAATAATATTTTTTTTTTTTTTGTAAAAACATCATAGATGCATAAGCATGTTAACTATACTCCTATAGGCTTTGGAGCAAGTATAATTGGACTTTATTAACTACTTGAATGTAGCAAGACGCTGAGCCATAATAAAATACTAGTGGTGGCGTCAACTAATTTAAAATCCCCAAGTTGAAATAGCAGTTTCCCTTATAGAGAGCAACATTTAGTGTTGGCATAAAATTCAAACTTAGCGCAAGGCTAGAGTGGTAGTGGTCAAAACAGAGAAAAGGTTTCTTACCTATAAGTTGTAGAGATACACAGTTATCAGACAGCACAGACCGGTGTCATACAGTGATATGATAGACATCCGGCATGCTGATCTGGTACTAGTATAAAAAGCCCCTCCTCACCAATCAGCTGTTGAGGGTATAACTCTGGGTAGTGTGTGCAGGAGAGAAGTGCCGAGAGTATAACTCCAGGTAGTGTGCGCAGGAGAGGAGTGCAGAGGGTATAACTCTGGGTAGTGTGCGCAGGAAAGGAGTGCAGAGGGTATAACTCTGGGTAGTGTGCGCAGGAAAGGAGTGCAGAGGGTATAACTCTAGCTAGTGTGTGCAGGAGAGGAGTGCAGAGGGTATAACTCTCGCTAGTGTGTGCAGGAGAGGAGTGCAGAGGGTATAACTCTGGGTAGTGTGTGCAGGAGAGGAGTGCAGAGGGTATAACTCTGGGTAGAGTGTGTAGGAGAAGAGTATAGAGGGTCTGATAGTGGGCAGTGTGTGCCAGAAAGGAGTGCCGGGGGTATAATGATGGCATGCGGTATGTGCAGGAGAGGAGTGCAGAAGGTATGATGGTGGACAGTATGTGCAGAAGAGACTTGTAATGGGTAAGCCAGTGGGAAGTATGTCCAGGACAACAGTGCGGAAGTTATGCTCATATTGGAGGGTAGGACAGTGTCCAGTACAGCCATGCCTTTGAGTTCCGCATAGTGGTTATTGATCTTTCCATAGTTGGCAATAAAACCACAAAAATGTTGTTATAACCATACAGGAAAACGACAGGGGCACTCGGCAACCATCAACAAAACAGAAATTGTAAAGCAACAGCACGGGCAGGGCTAGGATGAGGGGTAGGCAGAAGAGGCAGCTGCCTTTGGTGGGTGGGTGCAAAAAAAGGGCAGGACCTGCAACCTATGCTGCTGAAGTAGTTTGCAGCTCATGGTTATCATAGTATCAGTGCAACTGGGAATAACAGGATTTAAAAAGAGATTCTATTCCCCCTGCCCAGTCGCAGTTCATCTCCAAGTGCATCCTTTTCGCATTGGAGCAGAACTACTTTCAATTAATGGATATGTTGTATTTTCAAAAGGTGGGCATGTTGATGGGCGCAATTTTCACGCCAAGCTATGCCAATTTATTTATAGGTATGTGGGAATCTAGGTACATTTGGGCCAGAAATCCCTTTGTCAGTCAGATATTATTCTATGGGCGATGCATAGATGATATTGTCAACTAGGATGGGCCCATGAATATGGCAGTTTCCTTCATTAGCTACTATAACGACAATCTATATTTCACCCATGTAGCTGATCCTGCCTTCCTTGTGCTTTTGGACTTGGTGCTGACTTCTGATACCGATGGTGGCATTAGGTCCATAACACATTTTAAACATGTAGCAGGGAACTCCTACTTACATTGGGAGAGTTGTCATCATCCCCGGTGGAAGAGGCCAATTTGAGAGCCATTTTTAGAGGCTCAGAAGAAACTGCACTACGGATTCGGATTATGACGAACAGAGTGTATAGGAATAAAAGTCCTGCTACCAATTCGGAGGAACACCTAGATAACTCCAAAAATTGGGTTACCTTTATAACCAATTTTAATGATCAGTTCCAGGCCATAAAGAAAATTTTTGAATAAAAATTGGCCAATCCGGTTACAGGACCCCAAATTGGAGAAAGTATTTCCGGACAAACCAAAAGTCGTCTTTGGAAAGGCAAGGAACATCAAAAATATTGTAGCATCCAGTAAGCTTAAAAACGACAAAGTTGCGATCACAGATATGCCTACCTTTCTAAAAAGGTACTTACCCTCGTAGGAAATCCAACTGTAAAGCTTGCCAATCCATTATGCGTAGCCAAAAATCCTTTTGCGGTACCAACGATAGGGAACATATGATTAAACAGTTGATTGAAATGCCCATATGGAATATATGTGGGTAGAACTATAAGATCTATGAGGACAAGGTTTGGGGAGCATAGACGTCTGATCCAAGACAGGGACATGGAACATAGGGGGTTATTTACTAAAGGCAAATCCACTTTGCACTACAAGTGCACTTGCAGTACACTTCGAAGTGCAGTCGCTGTAGATCCGAGGGGGACATGCAAGGAACATAAAAAAACAGCATTTTAGCTTGCACATGTTTTGGATGATAAAATCAGCAGAGCTTCCCCTCATTTCAGATCTTCCCCTCAGATTTACAGCGACTGCACTTCCAAGTGCACTTTCAGTGCAAAGTGGATTTGCCTTTCGTAAATAACCCCCATAGTGTCCCCAGACATTTTGTCCAGTACCATAATAGCAGTACAGAGGGTTTAAAACCATTTGGTATTGAGACTATTTCATCCAAACTAATAGGGAAAGAGAGATATGATAAGTTATGTGGTCAAGAAACCTACTGGATCTTTACATTGGACAGTATAGCTCCCAAAGGACTAAATGAAAATATGGAGATCAGTACAATTTTTTAAAAGCAAAAAAGGGGTTTACGATAGTGAATAATAGTGAATAGAGATATAGAGATATATATACAAAGGGGTTCATTTAATAAAGGCAAATCCACTGTGCACTACAAGTGCAATTGGAAGTGCTGCCGCTGTAGATCTGGGGACATGCAAGGAAAATAAAAAAACAGCATTTTTGCTTGCACATGATTGGATGATAGAAATCAGCAGAGCTTCCCCTCATTTCAGATTTTCCCCTCAGATCTACAGCGACTGCACTTCCAAGTGCACTTGTAGTGGACAGTGGATTTGCCTTTAGGAAACCAACCCCAGTATCATACAAAAGTGTGTACGCCCCTCACATTTTTAAAAATATTTTATTATATCTTTTCACGTGACAACACTAAAGAAATTACACTTTGCTATAATGTAACGTAGTGAGTGTGCAGCTTGTATAACAGTGTAAACTTGCTGTCCCCACAAAATAACTTAACACACAGCTATTAATGTCTAAACCGCTGGCAACAAAAGCGAGTATACCCCTAAGTGTCCAAATTAGGCCCAAAGTGTCAATATTGTGTGTGGCCACCATTATTTTCCAGCACTGCCTTAACCCTCTTGGGCATGTAGTTCACCAGAGCTTCACAGATTGCCACTGGAGTCCTCTTCCACGCCTCCATGATGACATCATGGAGCTGGTGGATGTTAGAAACCTTGCGCTCCTCCACCTTCCATTTGAGGATGTCCCACAGATGCTCAATAGGGTTTAGGTCTGGAGACATGCTTGGCTAGTCCATCACCTTTACTCTCAGCTTCTTTAGCAAGTCTATGGTCGTCTTGGAGGTGTGTTTGGGGTCATTATGTTGGAATACTGCCCTGTGGCTCAGTCTCCGAAGGGTAGGGATCATGCTCTGCTTCAGTATGTCACAGTATAAATTGGCATTCATGGTTCCCTCAATAAACTGTAGCTCCCCAGTTCCAGCAGCACTCATGCAGCCCCAGACCATGACACTTCCACCACCATGCTTGACTGTAGGCAAGACACAATTGTCTTTGTACTCCTCACCTGGTTGCTGCCACACACGCTTGACACCATCTGAACCAAATAAGTTTATCTTGGTCTCATCCAGGGATGGACTGGCCATCAGGACTACCGGGAGTTTCCCGGTGAGCTGAATGGCTCAGTGGGCCAGTTTCAGCGGCTGCCTATTGTGTCTACGATTTACCCGTCAATCGCCGACAGCTGGCGTCTGACGGGTAGATCGAGATGCATGCAGAGTAGCGCAGGCAGCCTCTGTAGTAAGTTCTCTCTCTCATGTCATGCTGCTGCTGCTCCCCCGGTGGCCCCTCCTCCTCCTCTCTTCTCGTCCATCCCCATTTGCTTGTAACATCATCTGGGATGGACGAGAAGAGAGGAGGAGAAGGAGGGGCCACCGGGGGGGAGCAGCAGCAGCGTGACATGAGAGAGGGAACTTACTACAGAGACTTCCTGTGCTACTACATGTGAAGAAAACAAGTAAACGATGTGCCCTGATTGTACCCCATGTGCCCTGATATGCCCTGAATGTACCCCATGTGCCCTGATGTGCCCTGGAAGTGCCCTGATGTTCCCTGAATGTGCCTGATGTTCCCTGAATGTGCCCTGAAGTACCCCATGTGCCTGATGTGCCCTGATATACCCCATGTGCCTGATGTGCCTTGATATACCCCATGTGCCTGATGTGCCCTGATATACCCAATGTGCCTGATGTGCCCTGATATACCCAATGTGCCTGATGTACCCTGAATATGCCCCGTGTGCCCTGATGTGCCCCATGTGCCTGATGTGCCCTGATGTACCCCATGTGTCTGATGTGCCCTGATGTACCCCATGTGCCTGATGTTCCCTGAATGTGCCCTGATGTACCCCATGTGCTCTGAATGTGCCCTGATGTTCCCTAAATGTGCCCTGATTTACCCCAGGTGCCTGATGTTCTCTGAATGTACCCCATGTGCCTGATGTTCCCTGAATGTGCCCTGATGTACCCCATGTGCCCTGATGTACCCCATGTGCCTGATGTGCCCCATGTGCCCTGATGTTCCCTGAATATGCCTGATGTGCCCTGATGTACCCTGATATACCCCATGTGCCTGATGTTCTCTGAATGTACCCCATGTGCCTGATGTTCCCTGAATGTGCCCTGATGTACCCCGTGTGCCTGATGTGCCCCGAATATGCCTGATGTGCCCTGATGTACCCCATGTGCCCTGATATACCCCATGCGCCTGATGTGCCCTGATGTACCCCATGTGCCCTGATGTACCCCATGTGCCGAATGTGCCCTGATGTTCCCTGATGTACCCCATGTACCCTGATGTTCCCTGAATGTGCCTGATGTGCCCCATGTGCCCTGATGTACCCCATGTGCCCTGAATGTGCTCTGATGTGCCCCATGTACCCTGATGTGCCCCATGTACCCTGATGTGCTGTGTTCTGTTGCCCCTATGTGCGCTGTGCCCTGGGCCGATCTGGATAAAGTCCAGGGCCACATTTTTGTCCCAGTCCAGCCCTGGTCTCATCAGACCACAGGACATGGTTCCAGTAATTAATGCCCTTAGTTTGCTTGTCTTCAGCAAACAGTTTGCTGGCTTTCTTGAGCATCATCTTTAGAAGAGGCTTCCCTCTGGGACGACAGCCTTGCAGACCAATTTGATTGAGTGTGCGGCATATGGTCTGAGCACTGACAGGCTGACCCCCCCCCCTTCAACCTCTGAAGCAATGCTGGCAACACTCATACGTCTATTTCCCAAAGACAACCTCTGGATATGACGCTGAGCACGTGCACTCAACTCCTTTGGTTGACCATGGCGAGGCCTTTTCTGAGTGGAACCTGTCCTGTTAAATCTCTGTATGGCCTTGGCCACCATGCTGCAGCTCAGTTTCAGGGTCTTGGCAATCTTGCTATAGCCTGGGCCATCTTTATGTAGAATAAGTGAAATAAAATCAACCAGCGCAAAAAATAAAAACCTAACAATACAGCAGTTAGAATACTGTGGGTCAAAATAACAAATCCCTTAAAATTCTGTGTAAAAAGCAGTACAACGCATGAAATAAAACAAAAATAAAATAAAATAAAAACTAAACAAAACTAGCACAAATTAAAAAAGTCCTTATTTGAGACACAGCAAGATGAATAAAATTCAGCACATACTGCAGTGATAAAAGTGACATCCAAAAACGGTAAGTGAGTGTAGTGAGAGACCTCCACCATCGACAACACAGGACGCTTACCTCAGCAGATGGACCCCTGAGTGAATCAGTCAGGTCTAAAACAGCGGTTCCCACAAGGGATAATAGCAGCAGAATCAAATACACTGATGTCAGATCGAATGCCGGTATGTGTCCGTCAATGAACAAAAGAGAAAATGGGATTTTTGTACTCACCGTAAAATCCATTTCTCTGAGTTCATCCACGGACACAGCACCCACCCCTCTATGGAGTTTATGATACTTCTGCTTGCTACTAAACTGAATACCTAGAGCAGGGAGGGGGTTATATACTGACTGAGGACAGCCGATAGGCATAGCCAGGTGTTTTTTTGTTCTGCCTAGTCCTACTCCTGCAGAGGCGATATAACCCGATGGTCAAGATTAAGGAGGCGCTGTGTCCGTCGAACGAAAGAGAAAGCTATACACTGTACACAAGTGTCATCACAGGTAAAGATATAATAAAATATCTACACAAATGTGAGGGGTGTCACTTACTTTTGTGAGATATATATCTTTTTATAAATAGAGTATTTTTTATTTATAATGTCATTTTTAATTACTGTTTTATATAATTCTTTACAGCCATGGTGTATAATCTTGAAAAAAAGAAGTAGATAGAAAATGCTGTGGGTAGTGTTTAATATTTTTTATTATCTTAACCTGTTTTTATAATGCAGGCAGAAATATAGTGTGTATATAGGAAGAGTTCCCATACCAGTTTCACCATTTATTTGGTTTTTATATTTTAGGTTTATCGGTATTAGATTGAGATTAATCAGTGTATGGGGAAAAAAACGATATGTTGTTGCCTCAGTGCGGTGAGACAGGTGCATCTGATTTGCAGCTACTTCCTTTCTCTCTTAGCATGCTGGATATGAATCGGGCCACTATATGAGGAAAAAGGAGAGACTCTCGCTGGCACATTTGAAATAGGAGGCCACGCCTCCATAACGCATCACGTGATCTGGCAATTTGCATACTCCACTACCCTGATTCCTGCTACCATATGGAGACTATTACAGCCGCCTTCTCTTCCTGATCTTGGCACTTGTCATCTGAAGGCAGCCGGATCAGTTGCAGGTGATGCTGGTGTTTCCTTGTCAAAAGAAGTTTATTGAGTATACAATGTTATAAAGATACATAAAGTAAGTTTACAAGGATCTATAAAGTGAGCTCATTGTTTTACAGTAGGGTTTATATAGGTAAATATCATGAAATTTCAAATATTAAACATTGGGTTCACGTAAACCTAAATTAAAGATATATATCATTTCCTTAGTTACTTTTGTAGGTATTTAAATGATTTATACCTACTATACATATTGTTTACAAGTAGAGTGTATATAGGTCAAATAAATTCTGATAATGAGCTTTAATCGTAAGGTGGAGAAAAGGAAAGAGAAAGAAGAAAAAGGGTTGAAAGGTAGAGGTATGGTCCACAAGGTTGTCCCGCTCGTCAGTTTATTATTCTTTTTAGTTCTCTTTGAAGCCTTAGAATGGGTGTCTCTGTAAGTCATTTAATCTGTTACCATGGCAACAGGACAGAGTCATTGAAGTTTGACAGGAACTGTTGTTTTATCCAAGGATGCCAAAGTTTTTCAAATTTTGGAATTTGATTTTGATCGATGGCTACCATCTTAGCATGGGACATTGTATTATTCATTCTGTGAATTGTTTCTGCTAGTACCAATGTAGGAGATTTCCATGCCTTGGCCACTGTTTGTTTTGCAGCCGTTATTAGTTGGATCATAAGTTTGAATTGAGAGAGTGTTAACCATTCCGGTTTTAGATTAAGTAAAGTTAAATATGGATCTGGTTGTATTATTTTTTTTAATATTTTAGATGCAATCACGAAGACTTCCTTCCAGAAGGTTTGGATTACTGGGCACGTCCACCATATGTGTAAATATGTGCCTATTTCTGGGCATCCTCGAAAACAAAGAGCTGAGGTATTAGGTGAATATTTTGCCACTCTAGCGGGTACAAGGTACCAGCGAGTTAGGACTTTATAATTTGTCTCCAGTGCTAAGATGTTGGGTGAAGATGACTTAGATGTGAGCCATATGTTAGACCAGTCCGTGTCTTCTAAAGTTCGTCCCAGGTCCTCCTCCCACCTCTGAACGTAAGAGGGTCTATTAAGATTTGGTACTCCATATAATTGATTATAAAGTGATGAAATTGTACCTTTAGCAAATGGATCTTTTGTACAGATTGATTCAAAAATGGATAATTGGGATAATGGTGTATCCCCCTTTAGGAATGGTGTATAGAAATTTTTGATTTGGAGATATCTAAATATCTCAGAGTTTGGTAGATCATATTTTTCTCTAAGCGATGGGAATGAAAGGAATGATTTAGATGCTATGAAGTCATTTAGTGTCTGAATGCCTGATGTTGTCCAAGCTTTAAAAGAATTTGGGTAGATCCATGCCGGATAAAAGGCCGGATTTCTGATAAAAGAAAGGAGAGGATTGTGTGGAGATTGTAACTGATATTTGGTTTTTAGTTTATCCCAGAGAGATAAGAAGTGTTTAGTTATGGGATTATGAATTTTAAAGCGGTCTTTAGGATCAAGCCATAATAAATTTGATATTAATAGAGGGTCATTTTCTGAAGCCTCTATAAATACCCATAATGGGATTTCCTGTTTTGCATGGTATTTGGACAGACTGGCCAAATGTGCCGCTCTGTAGTAGTTAGTAAAATTAGGGTATCCCAGGCCTCCTTTATTTTTGGGAAGATGTAGTGTGTGTATAGGTATACGTGGTTTAGAAGAGCCCCATATAAACGAAGTTGCTCTTTTTTGTACTATTCTCAAAAAATAGGAAGGAATTGGAATAGGGAGGACTCTGAATAGATAAAGCAATTTGGGTAGAATAGTCATTTTGATTGCATTAATCTTCCCCATCCAGTATAAAGGAAGTTGCGACCATTGTTTTATTAGATTTGTGATCTGTCTTAATACAGGAGGATAATTGGTTGAGAATAAGTCAGAATGAGAGGCTGTTAAATGAATTCCAAGATATGGGATTGATTTTTCTGCCCATGTGAATGGGAGTGCAGCCCTAGCCGGGATCAATTCCATGTTTGTGAGTGAAATATTAAGCACAAGGCATTTCTTAGGATTAATCATAAGGCCGGATAGGGCTGCAAATCCATCAAGAGCTGGTATTAAGTTAGGACCAGAGACCTGTGGTGATGATAGAAAAAGTAATATATCGTCTGCAAATATACATAATTTGTGTGTAATAACTCCTACTTCAATGCCAGTTATAGTTTGGTTTGTTCTGATATATTGGGCCATGGGTTCGAGTATAAGGGCAAATAATAAGGGAGATAATGGGCAACCCTGTCGGGTACCTCTTTCGATATTAAAGGCTTCAGATTTGTATCCAGCATATTTTATATAGGCTTTGGGTTTATTATATAATGCTTTGATCCATGTTAAAAAGTGGGGTCCAAAACCCCATTTTTGTAATGAATATTGCATATATTGCCAGGATACTGTGTCAAATGCCCTCTTAATATCGAGAGATAGAAAACATAAAGGGATTTTCCGTTTTTTAGCAATATGTGCCAATAACACTGCCCTGCGTATATTATCGCCTGCCTGTCTATTTGGCATGAAGCCTACTTGATCTCTATGTATTAATTTTCCTATAATGCTATTGAGGCGTTTTGCTATTATTTTTGCTAATAATTTAATATTGAGGTTTAACAGAGAGATAGGCCGATAATTCACACAGGAAGTATCATCAGAAAGGGGTTTTGAGATCATACAAACAATTGCCATTAGTGTTTCTTGCCGAAAAGAATGTCCATCTAGAAGTTTGTTAAAAGTTTCAGTGAGAATGGGAGAGAGTATTTCTGAGAATGTTTTATAGTATAAAGCCGAGTAGCCGTCTGGGCCTGGTCTTTTGTTAAGTTTTAGGTCTTTTATGGCGTTAGCAACTTCATCTATAGTTATAGGCTCATCCAAACTGCTTTTTTGATTCTGAGATAACTCAGGTAAGGTTATTTTTGAGAAGAAGGATTCAGCCTCTGTAGGATTAAATTCATTGTTTGTCTTGTATAAAGTTGCGAGATGTGAGTGAAATTTATGGACTATTTTAACTGGATTACAAGTGTAGACATTTTTTGATAATTTCAAACGTATTGGTTTGAAAGATTTGTTAGTTGAATTTAATGCCCGAGCCAAATATGTACCTGGTTTGTTTGTATTCATGTAGAAATTGTGTTTGGAGCGTTTGAGGGATTTATCAACTGACTCAGTGAGAAATAGATCGTATTCCAATCTAGATTTTTCCAGATGAGATTTTGTACTCTGAGATGGATTATCTTGAAATGATATGTAGGCTGCATTAAAATTGAGTTCTAGTTTTTTTGCTAGATTTTTGCGTTCCCGTTTAAATAGTGCCATTTGTCTTTGTATTGTACCACGCAAGACAGGCTTATGAGCTTCCCACAGTGTTATTGGGGAGATGCCTGTTGTATTATTAATTGATATGTATTCCTTTAAAGCTTGTTCAATGGCCATCTGATGTAGTGGGTGTTTGAGCATTATGTCCGGTAAGTACCACGTTGGGTCATGCGCTTTTGGTATGGCTGCGGCTATAGTAGTGTATACTGCATTATGATCAGACCATGGAATCCGAATTATATCTGATGCAATAATTTCTGGTATCATTCCTATTGTTAGAAAAATATGATCTATTCTGGTGAAGGTTTGATGAGGGTGCGAGAAATAAGTGAATTTCTTTTTCATTGGGTTACTTTCTCTCCATGAATCTACCAGATTGTATTTGGAAAGAAGTTGAGAAAAAGGTAATCTAGAGGTTATTTTGGATGGTGTAAAAAGTGATTTATCTAGAAATGGGAGGAGGATCTGGTTCGAATCCCCACACATTATCACTGTTCCTATTTTGTGTGTATTAATCACTTGTAATATATGTGAGAGGAATGGTGTAGGTTGTTTGTTAGGAGCGTAGTAGGAAATCACCGTGATTGCTGTATCCATTATATAACCCATGAGTATCAGGTATCTACCTTCTGGGTCTTTAATTTCTGATGATAAGGTGAATGGTGTGGATCGGTGAAATGCAATTAGAGTTCCCCTTTGCTTGGTACAGGCAGAAGCCGTGTAAATTTGTTGATAAAAAGGAGAAATATATTTTGGAGTAGAATCTTTGGTGAAGTGTGTTTCTTGGAGGCATACTATGTGAGCCTTCTTGTTATGGAAAGTACGGAAGGCTTTGGTCCTTTTTTGAGGGACATTTATTCCCTGAACATTCAGGGAAAGTATATTCAGTGCTGCCATGGCAATAGATCAAATAGTTTTGACTTACTTTTTGTTATGCAGAGCTGACTGCGCAGATCAACCTGTGTGGACTGAAGAGATGAATAGATAGAAAAGAAACCAGTGAATTCTGGAGTAAAGAGTAAACAAAAAACATATGAGATTAGATGATACATTGTATAAATTATTTTTTGCAAGTAATCACAATTTACCCGTGAAAGAGAATAAATATCTCTCTCAGGGGAATAAGTGCCTTCGTCACACTCCCACATAATATGGTTGGGAGAATGAGGAGGGCTAATGGGGGTACACGGATCTTCCGCTTACAGGAGAGAAGTGCTATGTCAAAAGACATCAAAATGATGTTTCATTAGTTGGAGTGCAGAATATAGTTTTTGTTGAAATTATTTATTCCAGGGTGGTTGTATATGGTTAGTCTTGCCCTAGGCTAAATAATTCAGTTAGAAAGGTACTGTTAATAACTTTGGTATTGATGAAGATAGTTTGAATTATTTTGGGATTTTAACCCTTTTAGAGTAAACAATTACATATTTTATTCATATGTAACTGTTTAGATATGTTAATTCATAAAATTGAGGTTGTATTGCTTCATATTAGAATAAACAAAAACATAATTCTAGGAACTAGTTAGGTAATAATATATTTGTTTTAAGAAAAGAAAGAAAAAAAAAAAAAAAAAAAAAAAGCTTCCATTACATCTGGATTATTGAACATATTTGTCCTAAAAAGTAATAAATCTATTGTTATTACCTGATAATATATAACTGAACAAGAATTTCCTTATTTCACTTATATATTCTAAGGCTATATGAATCAGAAGTAATAAGAAATATAACTGGAATGTAACATGATCCCACACAGTGTGTGACTATCAGAATGCAGTTACATTCAGTTATAAATATAGGTTTTTTATAGAGAACCATCTCTTAGTATAATAAATGAAGAGATATCAGGAATTAGGATGTCCGTCCATTGAATCTTCTTGGTCCATGGATGATGTGGCATAACGGCCTCTTTTGTGAGAATGATGATTCCCATTTTGTTCTGGAATTTTCTGGGTGCTGCCTGAAGGTGAAGATGATGCCATTCTTCTGCGTGTGGGAGTGTTGCTGCTTGTGGGTTCTGTCAGATTTAATTTTAAAAGGGTTTGTTGTAGTTCATCTGCTGATCTGCTTCTGTAAATTGTACCTTGGTAGTTAAATCTGACTGAAAAGGGGAAGCCCCATTGATACATAATGTTGTGGCGTTGCAGTTCCATTAGTTGGGGTTTCATGGATCGTCTTTTAGTAATAGTAAGTTGGGATAGGTCAGCAAAAATGTGATAATTGTGTCCTTGAAAATTAAGTTCCTTTTTTTCTCTTGCAGCAATTAGTATTTGTTCTTTCGTTCTGTAATAATGAAATTTTGTGATTATATCACGTGGGGGTCCATCTTTCTTTTTGGCTGTGAGGGCTCTGTGTACTCTGTCCAGTTCTAAATGTTCAATAGGGATATCTGGCTTTAGTTCTTGTAATAGAGCAGTAATAGTAGATTGCAGGTCTGTCACAGTTTCAGGTATTCCCCTTATGCGCAAGTTTGAACGTCTGGCTCTATTTTCGTAATCTTCGAGCTTAGTTTGAAGTATTAAATTCTCTTTTTTTAATTGTTCCAATTCTGTTATATTTTCTTGGGTTGTAATTTCAATTTCATCCATTTTTATTTCTAAGGCTGCGGTGCGGTTTCCCAGCTCTCTTATTTCTTTGGTTAGGCTGTTTGTTATTTGGTCTGAGGTTTGTTTTAAAGCCTTATGAAGCATCTTTTCAAATTGTAATAATATTACTGGGGATACTGAGGAGGCTTGTGGAGAAGTTTGTGAGAGGATTTGTTCTGTATCTGACTCAAATGGAGAGTCTTGCTGTGACATTTTCTGTCTGTGAGAGCGCCCTGATGCTGTATCTTGTGAGGTGACTGGAGCTGCTTCAGCTGCAGTGAGTGTCTGTGAGCTCTTTGTGAGGTGATTTTTATTTCTGCCACGGTTTCCTCCCAGTACCATATTTCCTGCCCAAACTTTCACAGTTTGTTCCCTGGGGCAAAAAGGTTCAAATGGATACCTTTTGAGCCTGCAGGCTCCGCTTTGTCCTTCTCTTCTCTCCTCGGCGGTGTAGAGCTCTAACAATGCATGTCTGCTCCGCTAGGCTCCGCCTCCTGCCCCCCGATGCTGGTGTTTCCATGTGTCTCTTTCTCTCTGGGTTTCCATCCCTTACCAGATCATCCACAAGTGTGGGCAGCAGTTGGTTACAGTTCCTCACCGGGTCTAACAATGACAGCTAGATCTTACACTGCACATTAGTGTTTTCTGCTGACACTTGGGTGAAGTTATGCCAGAGATGGGCTGCTGTGAATTAAGTGGTTATGGAGGACAGTGTGCAATTCTATTGTGTGCGTTTATGTTTACTTAAAAGGTTGAAATTAAACCTTGGTTGAAATTAAAATGTTTATTGCGCTAGGTTGCACTTTCCTCTCCTTTGTTTTTAGGATTTAAAAAAAGGAATGCAAAAGCTGAAGCAGGTTATTAGCAAGGATTGTTTGATGCAGTCCGAAAACAGTTGAGGAGGTGGCACTGGGGACGTGGGAGATAGGTCAGGGCTTTGTTGCAGGAGAATGTTTAAGCAGGAAATGGGGTGGTGAAGATAAAAATCACTGTTGGCACAGGGGTAGAGGAGATGAAACATGTGGCATGGTGCAATCAATAAATGGGATGGATTATCCCATATGCACAGGAGGCTGTGTGCTGAGAGTGTGCCGCACAAAACTAAGGTCTGGGCACTGAAGGGTTAATAAATATGTGCAAATGATTGGCCACTGAGAAGGTAATGTGCACACCCTAGAGACTGGCAGCTTAGGAGTCAATGGATATGCAAAGGGTTTGCTTGAAAAAAAGACCTTTAAAGAGGAGCTCCACCTTAAACAAAAATATTATAAGCCAGCAGCTACAAATACTGCAGCTGCTGACTTTTAATAAATGGACACTTACCTGTCCCAGGGTCCAGCGATGTCGGCAGCCGAAGCCGATCGATCGCTCGTCTCTCGGCTGCCCCCGCTGCCATCCTCAGTCAGGGAATCAGGAAGTGAAGCGTTGCGGCTTCACTGCCCGGTTCCCTACTGTGCATGCGCGAGTCGCGCTGCGCGTCTACACTGGTCCCCGTTGTGTTGTGGGAACTGTGTGTTTCCCAGAACAGAAGGGGGGTGGGGGGGGGGTGGACGGGCATAGCTATGCCCGGAAGTGGGTGCAGATACCTGTATTATACAGGTATCTGCACCCCCCTCCCCCCTGAAAGGTGCCAATTGTGGCACCGGAGGGGGGGAGGAATCCGATGAGCCGAAGTTCCACTTTAGGGTGGGACTCCGCTTTAAGAGTCTGAAACATAAAAACCATTACATTTTTATTTTCTCTAGTAAAACATTTTCCAGGAGTTCCAACCAACTTGTATTACTTTTGATATACAGCAGAGGACTGCAGCCTGAGCACTGGGAGTCCAGCGTGGAACATGCAGCATGGGTTGGTCATTTACAGTGCCTTGAAAAAGTATTCATACCCCTTGACATTTTCCACATTTTGTCATGTTACAACACAAAACCTAAATGTATTTTATTGGAATTTGAAATGAAAAGTGGCACATAGCTGTGAAGTGGTAGGAAAATGATAAATGGTTAATTTTTTTTTCCAAATAAATTTCTGAAAAGTGTGGGGTACATTTGTATTCAGCCCCCTGAATCAATACTTTGTGGAACCACCTTTCGCTGCAATTACAGCTGCAAGTCTTTTTGGATATGTCTCAACCAGCTTTGCACATCTAGAGAGTGACATTTTTGCCCATTCTTCTTTGCCAAATAACTCAAGCTCTGTCAGACTGGATGGAAAACGTCTGAACTGCAATTTTCAAGTGTTGCCACAGATTCTCAATTGAATTTAGGTCTGTACTTTGACTGGGCCATTCTAACACATGAATATTCTTTGATCTAAACCATTACATCGTAGCTCTGGCTGTATTAGGCTATATGGGTAGAGATCAGTGTTTACAAACGTTTTTTATGTGTGTACCATCATCCCTAAAGTAGTAAACCAAAAAATATGTAGAAAATGGGATTTTAAAGGTACCCCTGATATAGGAAAAGACATTATCTACTAAAAATATATCAAATATTTATTAAAGCAGTTTTACAAAAAAAAAAAAAAAAAAATGTATGTATGATAAAATGTGATAACAGTTTTACATTCACAGAGGTATAAGGGGGGAGGTGCTGCGCTAACCAGAAGAAAGCTGTAAATCTCTGTCTGTGGTCAATTAATAAAATGACATAAAATCGCATAATAGCATAAATCGCATAAATAAGTGTTGGCACTAAAAAACATTCAAGTCTTAATAATCAGCATCATGTGTATGTGAAAAAAAGTGCATAAAAAATCCTTTTCAATTGGTATATACTAAATGACAAAAAAATCGCATGTAAAATAGCATAAATAAGTGTTGACACTAAAAACATATAAATCTAGATAATAATGTGTTGGTGCACAAAGGGACATAAACACTACTTCATGTGAATAATTCTAAATAAAAATACATAGAATAAATCAGAAATAACCATCAAAAACATATCCTTATAAATGGTGCAAAACATACAAAGTGCCAGTGCTTAAAGGTGATCTAGATATCGCAAATAAAACACATCAATCCAACGCAATATGGATAATAAATAATATAAATAAATGTCCCAATAATAGTGATATAAAATATATTGTGCTGGCCTGCAAATCAAATGACCAATGACATGCCAGTAAGTGCAGCAAACTTAAAGTGCCAGTGTAAAAGTCATTGAAGGTGCAAAAGCAAGTTCTGGTGTATTCAACAAAACAACAGTGAGGTGTCTGGGATGCAATTCACTCAATGTCCTCTTCGTGCATAAAACACTAATGTAAGCAGTGGCCCCTTACCTGGCGGTGCTAGGTCAACCGCATGAATTGTAGCTAAAACGCCAGGTCCTGAGCCTCAATCGCGTCCCTATATCCACGATTGCCGGTGTTGGGTTATCCTAATGGCAGCTGATTACAAGTGGCTATGGTCCTATCAGGGGTCCTGGACCAGCGCGGATCCTAGCTCAGCCTCCACATCTCAGGTATGTATGTACAGGAATATGCAGGACAAAGGTACTTGATAGTGAAGTATGTATTAACCAGGTAATGCTTTATTAAAAATCTTTAAGTAGATGTACTCACATAAAAACAATGCAGAGCAAACCTCTCTCCTACGAGCAGCGAACTCGTTCTGTGTCTAGCAATGTGAAACAGCCTATTCCGTCCCTACGCGTGTCATCACTGATCACGCGACTTCTTCAGGGGATGAGCAAAATAGGCTTATTGTGGTCTTAAATAGTCTCTCCCATAGTGATTAATGGGCGGCCATTTTCTTGTAGCCACGCCGGCCATTACTGGGTCTCACATGGGCGCGGCCATTTTGTAGGTTAGAAACGACTACCTGATCATAACAAAGCTAATAGCTAGGTGTCTGATGGGCGCGGCCATTTTATAGGTTAGAGAAGACTTTATACTCATACCAAGGCAAATAGATACCGAATTGGCTGTATGTTTATGTAACGATATATTGCGTTGCTCATAAATATGGCTTAATGATATACAGAGGGGCTAATTGGCCAGAGACGGACGCATAGGTGGGCATATATTAAAAAAGAGAGAGATCCCGCTGTATTGGAAGCTAAAAAATGCCAAATGGTCGGAGGCTACCACTAAAAGTGCATACATGGAAATTTTAATTCGTAAAATATATTGAAAGGTAATAAAAAGGCTAAAATTAAATTATTTAATGAAATATGATTAAAATATATACGGGGTTGAGGTGCAAATAGCTGGAATATCCAGTAAAATTCAAATTAAAATAGCCGCGGAGGGATGATGGAATGGGCTATTTCATATCATATATACTCGTATAAATATCACATGGAATACCTACAATCTCAACTACAGTGCAATCATAAGGAAAGGGAGGGAAGGTAAACCGGGGGGGGGGAGAGGTGGTGGGGGAGAGGGGAAAGGGAGAGGGGGGACGGGGAAGGGAGGGGGAAAAGGAGGGGGGAGACGTAAAGAGGTAATGGAGGGGGGGTAGCGAATAAATCTATAATGATAAATCGCAACATGTACTAATAATAACAATATCCAAGGGCATAAGAAGAGAGAGAGGGAGGGCCAAAGCATATTCTTAAAATACTGGTGAGAGAAAAAAGAGAGCTGGTAATGTACACTCCTATTAAAAAATCGCTTAAAAAGCAGTTCAAATCAAATTCGATGTTCAAACCTCTGGGTGCAAAAGTATCTAGGGTGAAAATCCACTTAGATTCGAGCTGGCTGAGGGTCCTAACCTTATGTCCCCCCCGCCAGTGTCTGACATATGGTATTTTGTCTCTTATGAATTGTTGGTCGTAGCCTTTCTTGGCGAATCACTGCGCAATCAGTTCTGCTTGTTCTAGATAAATATTAAGGTGGGTACAGTTCTGTCTTACCCTCATAAGTTGACCTTTAGGGACATTAAACAGCCAATTCCTATGGTGGCAGCTTTCAATAGGGAGATAACTGTTCCTGTCCACCGTTTTAAAGTGCGTGCGTGACCATAGTATACCGTTTTCTTGTATGATGTCTAAATCTAAAAATGTCACTTTTTCATCACTGACCTCCCAAGATAATTTAATATTTCTATCATTGATGTTAAGGTTTTCCAAAAAACTGGTGAGCTGATCCAGTTCACCTTTCCAGAGTATAAAGACATCATCGATATATCTCTTGTAAATGGCTAGTTCGGTGGGCCTGTCTCTAAAAACATTCTGTTCCTCCCACTGGGCCATGAAGAGGCCTGCCACGCTGGGGGCAAATTTAGCTCCCATCGCTACTCCTGTTTGTTGATAGTAGTAATTCTTGTCATACCAGAAATAGTTGTTCTTGAGGCAGAAGTCTAAGCATTTCACCATGAACTTCCTTTGGACGCATGGTAGCTTGGTGTATGACCTAAGGCCCCATTTTGCAGCTTTGCATGCTTGATGGTAGGGTATCACTGTATATAGGGATGAAACATCCTCGGTAGCCATAATCCATGGACCTGTTTCTTTTGGGACATCTTCTAGTATTTGCAACATCTGCTTGGTGTCTCTGAGGTATGCCTCTGTGTTCTGGACCGCTGGCTGTAGGAAATAATCTATATATTGCCCGATTCTCGATGTCAGTGAGTCTATCCCATTTACAATCGGTCTTGGTGGTGGGTTAATTTTATCTTTATGAATTTTTGGCAATGAATATATGATCGGGGTCCTACAGGAATCAGGTATCAGATATCTGGCTTCTTTTTTATTCAGTATGTTTCTCTTTACTCCTAAGCACACCACCTTTTCTAGTGCTTTTCTGCACTTGAACATTGGGTTACTTAATAATCTGCTGTAAGTCGTCTCATCTCCCAGCATCTTGGTCATACTTCTGTGGTATTGCTCTTTCGATAAAATCACAATTCCTCCTCCCTTATCTGCTGGTCGTATAACCAAGTCTTTCCTTCTTGTTAGTTTCTTGATACCACTCTTTATGTGGCTTGGTTCTTCTCTTTTCTTAATTTTTAAAACATTAATATCATCTAAAACTACTTTTTTAAAAACCTCAGTATACTTGTTGTTCTTTATTTATTATTATTATTCTTTATTGAGGGATTAAAAACAGATTTGTTTCGTAGTGTACTATGCACAATCTCCTCATCACAAGACTCTATATGTCTAGGCCTTGGTGGATTTCCTGCAATGTACTTGGCAATATTAAGTTTCCTTACGAATTTCTGAATCCCTAGATAGGTTTGGAATTTGTCCAAGTTCTTGGAGGGTGCATATTTTAATCCTTTATCTAGAACCCCTATTTCCTCATGTGTCAACGTTTGGCCGCTCAGATTAAAGATACCCTCTCCTTTCACTCCCTTTTTCTTTTGCTCTCTCTTTCCAGATCGCTTTCCTCTCTTCTTTCTTGACTTCTTCTGTGGCTTCTGTTTTCGTCTATATGTCTCGGGGGAGGGTTCTCCCGGCCTCTGTCTAAAAAACTTCTTCCAAATGTATTTTTCTTTTTTCCAAAAAGGAGAAAACTTCCATGGTTGCTGCAGGAATGTATGAATGTATGAAGTGAAATGTAATAAGAATATTCCTGCGCTACCCAATTGGAAAAAGAAAAGAAAACAAGAACTAGTAAAAACGCACGTATGCGACTGGACAGCTGCATGCACCGAAGCAAGGGTCATACATTCATACATTCATACATACATTCATACATTCCTGCAGCAACCATGGAAGTTTTCTCCTTTTTGGAAAAAAGAAAAATAAATTTGGAAGAAGTGTTTAGCACTACTAATGTAAGTAAGAATAAAACAGGTGATCTGGAAAGTCTTATGAGAAAACTGGGACATAACATGGAGAAAAAAGTAAGCCTATGGTGGGACATCAACACCTTTGAGACTTATCTAAAGGAAAGTATTGTCCCAAGGAGGCTAAGATGGGACGTCCCCCCAAATGATGGCCTAGTTGACCAGGAATCGAACGATGAATGGTTCAAATTTTTTAATGATAAAGGCCTAGAACTATTGAGGTTTTTACTGGATAGAAAACGGAGGAAGGCCGAAATAATAAATCAGAATATTGCTGAAATTAGGGAAGAACTGGAAGCTTTTAAAGAAACAACAGAGTTTAAAACGCTGACCACGCAGCTTAATAGGGATTTAACTAAGAAGGACAAGGAGGTACAACAAAGGAAAAGAAAAAAATATATTAGGGACATTAACGATTTTAAGAATGACCAAGCCTTCAAATGGCAAAGTCAATTAGGGAAAACAGAAGTGAGCTCCACCTATTCAACACCAGAGAAAATAGTGAGAATGTATACCCAGCAGACAAATGAACCACCTACACAAAGCCCACAGAGGAGGGGCTATTATGATCAAGGAAATGGAGGAACAACACCTAGACAATTATACCAAGATGATAGATACAAGAATGAATATCCATATACCCCCCAAAGAGGGAATAGAAGACCCCAGCAAAATGATAGAACCCCGCAGAATGGTGGAAGAAGACCGTTCTATGGGAGAAACAATAGGAAACCATATAATGGGAATAATTGGTACAAACCCCCGTATGACCAGAGGGATTATAGAGGATATACACAAGACCATAGGGAACAGAGGAGGCCATATGATTACAGAGACAACAGAAGACCAACATATGACTATCAAGGCCCAAGAGGAAGAAGCCCTGGTCAAGATTACGGATATGAAGAAAGAAGAGGACCACAACAGAGAGACCATCGACACCATGAACGTAGCCCGATACCTACATACAACTATTATGCTCCACTGACCGATCGTGGGGAGGAGAGAAATGGCCAATACAGGCAACATCCTGCACAGCACGAAACTTCCGACAACACTAGGCCTTTTTTAGACAGAGGCCGGGAGAACCCTCCCCCGAGACATATAGACGAAAACAGAAGCCACAGAAGAAGTCAAGAAAGAAGAGAGGAAAGCGATCTGGAAAGAGAGAGCAAAAGAAAAAGGGAGTGAAAGGAGAGGGTATCTTTAATCTGAGCGGCCAAACGTTGACACATGAGGAAATAGGGGTTCTAGATAAAGGATTAAAATATGCCCCCTCCAAGAACTTGGACAAATTCCAAACCTATCTAGGGATTCAGAAATTCGTAAGGAAACTTAATATTGCCAAGTACATTGCAGGAAATCCACCAAGGCCTAGACATATAGAGTCTTGTGATGAGGAGATGTGCATAGTACACTACGAAACAAATCTGTTTTTAATCCCTCAATAAAGAATAATAATAATAAATAAAGAACAACAAGTATACTGAGGTTTTTAAAAAAGTAGTTTTAGATGATATTAAAGTTTTAAAAATTAAGAAAAGAGAAGAACCAAGCCACATAAAGAGTGGTATCAAGAAACTAACAAGAAGGAAAGACTTGGTTATAAGACCAGCAGATAAGGGAGGAGGAATTGTGATTTTATCGAAAGAGCAATACCACAGAAGTATGACCAAGATGCTGGGAGATGAGACGACTTACAGCAGATTATTAAGTAAACCGATGTTCAAGTGCAGAAAAGCACTAGAAAAGGTGGTGTGCTTAGGAGTAAAGAGAAACATACTGAATAAAAAAGAAGCAAGATATCTGATACCTGATTACTGTAGGACCCCGATCAAATATTCATTGCCAAAAATTCATAAAGATAAAATTAACCCACCACCAAGACCGATTGTAAATGGGATAGACTCACTGACATCGAGAATCGGGCAATATATAGATTATTTCCTACAGCCAGCGGTCCAGAACACAGAGGCATACCTCAGAGACACCAAGCAGATGTTGCAAATACTAGAAGATGTCCCAAAAGAAACAGGTCCATGGATTATGGCTACCACGGATGTTTCATCCCTATATACAGTGATACCCCACCATCAAGCATGCAAAGCTGCAAAATGGGGCCTTAGGTCATACACCAAGCTACCATGCGTCCAAAGGAAGTTCATAGTGAAATGCTTAGACTTCTGCCTCAAGAACAACTATTTCTGGTATGACAAGAATTACTACTATCAACAAACAGGAGTAGCGATGGGAGCTAAATTTGCCCCCAGCGTGGCAGGCCTCTTCATGGCCCAGTGGGAGGAACAGAATGTTTTTAGAGACAGGCTCACCGAACTAGCCATTTACAAGAGATATATCGATGATGTCTTTATACCCTGGAAAGGTGAACTGGATCAGCTCACCAGTTTTTTGGAAAACCTTAACATCAATGATAGAAATATTAAATTATCTTGGGAGGCTTAGACATCATACAAGAAAACGGTATACTATGGTCACGCACGCACTTTAAAACGGTGGACAGGAACAGTTATCTCCCTATTTAAAGCTGCCACCACAGGAATTGGCTGTTTAATGTCCCTAAAGGTCAACTTATGAGGGTAAGACGGAGCTGTACCCACCTTAATATTTATCTAGAACAAGCAGAACTGATTGCGCAGAGATTCGCCAAGAAAGGCTACGACCAACAATTCATAAGAGACAAAATACTGGAAGTCAAGGAAATGGACCGAAAAGAATTAATCAGAGATAAAACCAGAAATGAAACGACATTAGCGGTAGCACCGATAATCTTGGACTTCAACGCCCAACACAAGAGAATTGAGAAGATTATCAAGAGACACTGGCATATACTTCTGGCAGATAAGGAATTACAGGATAAGTTACCCCCCAATCCCAGATTCATTTACAAGAAAGCACCTACCCTTAGAGACAAAATTGTGAAAAACATAATTGATCCACCAAAGAAAGTAATCTCCTTCTTTACCCGGAATGGTTTCTTCCCTTGCAAAAGGTGCTTTGCATGTTTTAGAACTAGGCGCCCCAATGAGAAGAAGTCCCACTTTACGTCGACTAGTATAGGGGAGACATACGAAATAAAAGAATTTATCTGTTGTAACACGGAAGGAGCGGTATACGCCCTAGAATGCAGTTGCGGCCTACAGTATATAGGCCGCACAAAAAGACCCCTTCGAGTTAGGATCAAAGAACACGTGAAGAATATTTTGAATGGGTATGACAAACATAGTGTTTCTAAACACTTCCTGCTGTGTCACAACAAAGACCCCACACAATTAAAATTTTGGGGAATTGAACCATATGTCAGACACTGGCGGTGGGGACATAAGGTTAGGACCCTCAGCCAGCTCGAATCTAAGTGGATTTTCACCCTAGATACTTTTGCACCCAGAGGTTTGAACATCGAATTTGATTTGAACTGCTTTTTAAGCGATTTTTAATAGGAGTGTACATTACCAGCTCTCTTTTTTCTCTCACCAGTATTTTAAGAATATGCTTTGGCCCTCCCTCTCTCTCTTCTTATGCCCTTGGATATTGTTATTAGTACATGTTGCGATTTATCATTATAGATTTATTCGCTACCCCCCCCTCCCCCCCTCCTTCCATTACCTCTTTACGTCTCCCCCCTCCTTTTCCCCCTCCCTTCCCCGTCCCCCCTCTCCCCCCACCACCTCTCCCCCCCCCCCCCGTTTACCTTCCCTCCCTTTCCTTATGATTGCACTGTAGTTGAGATTGTAGGTATTCCATGTGATATTTATACGAGTATATATGATATGAAATAGCCCATTCCATCATCCCTCCGCGGCTATTTTAATTTGAATTTTACTGGATATTCTATTTGCACCTCAACCCCGTATATATTTTAATCATATTTCATTAAATAATTTAATTTTAGCCTTTTTATTACCTTTCAATATATTTTACAAATTAAAATTTCCATGTATGCACTTTTAGTGGTAGCCTCCGACCATTTGGCATTTTTTAGTTTCCAATACAGCGGGATCTCTCTCTTTTTTAATATATGCCCACCTATGTGTCCGTCTCTGGCCAATTAGCCCCTCTGTATATCATTAAGCCATATTTATGAGCAACGCAATATATCGTTACATAAACATACAGCCAATTCGGTATCTATTTGCCTTGGTATGAGTATGAAGTCTTCTCTAACCTATAAAATGGCCGCGCCCATCAGACATCTAGCTATTAGCTTTGTTATGATCAGGTAGTCGTTTCTAACCTACAAAATGGCCGCGCCCATGTGAGACCCAGTAATGGCCGGCGTGGCTACAAGAAAATGGCCGCCCATTAATCACTATGGGAGAGACTATTTAAGATCACAATAAGCCTATTTTGCTCATCCCCTGAAGAAGTCACGTGATCGGTGATGACACGCGTAGGGACGGAATAGGCTGTTTCACATTGCTAGACACAGAACGAGTTCGCTGCTCATAGGAGAGAGGTTTGCTCTGCATTGTTTTTATGTGAGTACA
This sequence comes from Aquarana catesbeiana, assembly GCF_042186555.1. Lineage (NCBI taxonomy): Eukaryota > Metazoa > Chordata > Amphibia > Anura > Ranidae > Aquarana > Aquarana catesbeiana. The sequence goes on from NC_133331.1 coordinate 201,296,009, forward strand.
TCTACTTAAAGATTTTTAATAAAGCATTACCTGGTTAATACATACTTCACTATCAAGTACCTTTGTCCTGCATATTCCTGTACATACATACCTGAGATGTGGAGGCTGAGCTAGGATCCGCGCTGGTCCAGGACCCCTGATAGGACCATAGCCACTTGTAATCAGCTGCCATTAGGATAACCCAACACCGGCAAGCGTGGATATAGGGACGCGATTGAGGCTCAGGACCTGGCGTTTTAGCTACAATTCATGCGGTTGACCTAGCACCGCTAGGTAAGGGGTCACTGCTTACATTAGTGTTTTATGCACGAAGAGGACACTGAGTGAATTGCATCCCAGACACCTCACTGTTGTTTTGTTGAATACACCAGAACTTGCTTTTGCACCTTCAATGACTTTTACACTGGCACTTTAAGTTTGCTGCACTTACTGGCATGTCATTGGTCATTTGTTTTGCAGGCCAGCACAATATATTTTATATCACTATTATTGGGACATTTATTTATATTATTTATTATCCATATTGCGTTGGATTGATGTGTTTTATTTGCGATATCTAGATCACCTTTAAGCACTGGCACTTTGTATGTTTTGCACCATTTATAAGGATATGTTTTTGATGGTTATTTCTGATTTATTCTATGTATTTTTATTTAGAATTATTCACATGAAGTAGTGTTTATGTCCCTTTGTGCACCAACACATGATTATCTAGATTTATATGTTTTTAGTGTCAACACTTATTTATGCGATTTTACATGCAATTTTTTTGTCATTTAGTATATACCAATTGAAAAGGATTTTTTATGCACTTTTTTTCACATACACATGATGCTGATTATTAAGACTTGAATGTTTTTTTAGTGCCAACACTTATTTATGCGATTTATGCTATTATGCGATTTTATGTCATTTTATTAATTGACTACAGACAGATTCACAGCTTTCTTCTGGTTAGCGCAGCACCTCCCCCCTTATACCTCAGTTTGATTTTGGGCTTATGTCTGACCCTTGCTTCGGTGCATGCAGCTGTCCAGTCGCATACGTGCGTTTTTACTATTTTTCTGAGTTCTTGTTTTCTTTTCTTTTTCCAATTGGGTAGCGCAGGAATATTCTCATTACAAGTTTTAATTCACAGTCAAAGGTATACATCCTCAACCTAATATTGACAATGAAAAAAAAAAAAACTGTGGTCACCAAGAGTTCAAAGCATAACCACGTCCACATAATTTCAACATGTTTCGCCCAGAAGGCTTCATCAGGAAAATGGACGAGGCTTTTCAATTATTCAACAACAATATTCACGATAAAAACAACCTTGGATGTTCAAAAGAGAAAGAGAAAAAAAGGTAAATACACAGAGAAAATATACATAAAACATTCACATTTATGTAGCTTGAAAGCTCTTTAGCAAACCAAAACCACCCTCCAGAAACAAAAACAAAAACAGGAACAAAAACCATCCCACCCCCCATCCCACTCCCCCCCCAAAAAAAAACACCCAAACACCCCCCATCACATAGGCTCACACCCAACACAACCACCGCGTCAACTCCATACCTCTGTTATAGAGTTCTGGGGAAGTCGCAGGATACGAGGCGTCAGCTGAGAGAAAAGGGGAGGAGGGGTGCCCCTAGAAATGACTCCCCCCTGTGTAGTCCAGATGGATGCCTGATCACCCATAGGGAGGGATGTATATTCTCATGGATGAAGATCATCACAAGCAAAAAGGATGATTACGGTATCTGTAACAGATATCATAGATAATAAAATTTCACACATATTGCAGGTGAAGAGAGAGGTAGACCACAAGACAAACTAGACAGTGGACACCACTCACCAACCGCCCAAAGAGTAGAAGAGTGTTTGTATTGGGAGCTCATGAGGACTGAATGGCACAATATCAATTGTAAAAAAGCACCTGTGCAGGTGAAGACAAAGCTGCTCCACAGTTTCTGAAAAAGTATATAAAATGCATGTAGATATGTTAAACTTCAATGCAACGAGGAACATATGTACGCTGCAGTTTTAAATCTTCAAGAGCACCTGCTCACCTTGAAAAGATATCACATCGTTATGTAAGAAGCTACGTCACATTTCTATTGGCGCTGCTGAAAGGGCACCCTAAAGTAGTGGGCCACAAAAGATAATCACTTCCTATATTTAGAGAGAGAAAAAAAAAGGGGGTTTGTTTAAAAGGAAATAGAGCACCAAAAGTGGTGCTTTAGTTTACAATTAGACATATCACAGAGTGCTAGACCGATTAACGGTCAATGTTTAGTTTTACCTGGTGCCGGCATCCATGTTTAGCATGAGCTCCCTGACTGCTACCCTGTTTCCCCGAAAATAAGACCTAGCGTGATTGTCGGTGATGGCTGCAATATAAGCCCTACGCCCCAAAAAAGCCCTAGTTAAAGTCCTTGTAGGTCTTATTTTCAGGGTAGGGCTTATTTTTGGGGAAACAGGGTAGGGCTTATTTGGGGGGTAGGGTTTATATTGCAGCCATCACTGACAATCACGCTAGGTCTTATTTTCAGGGAAACAGGGTAGCAAGCATCTGAATGTGTGGGGTTTAAATATCCCTCCCCATGGCACCAAAATGCTGTGCGTGTCATCACATTGCACCTGGAGCCAAGCGGACGCAAAAGGGAAGTTCCTGGTCCAAGGACTGATGACCCGGAACCGGAAACGGCAGACCGGAAGTAAAACTACTTCCTGTGTGCCCAAAACAGCACTAAGACTCCCTTTGGAGACAGTGCTGAGCCAAGAAGGAAAACTTGGACAGTTGGAAAGATGGCTGTGGGATACGGTTATACCGGTATGCCAAGGACTATAAGGAGACCTCAAGGCGGGCGTATACCGGGTTGGCAACCCCCAGGAAAGAAAAGCCCAAGGGGGATGTGTGTCCAACCTAGTATACACCCTTGGGCGTCCATACGGGGATCAAATGGCACTGAACTGGGGGGGGGGGTAAAAACGAGGGAAAATAGAGCCTGGGGAGGGGTAAAAAAAACAAAAAAAACAAAAAAGGGAAGAGGGGTTCTCCAAGGTTTGGGTGTGGTCATGATTGCACATTACAATAATTTGTCTACAACATTGTACCACTAATTTACATCCACATATGAAAAGCTGTATCAATATGCACATCATTGCAGCTGACTCAATATATGTTAGTATCCCTTTTCTAAAAGATGTATTGTTTCTAATAGGGGCAATTCTGGCCTAGACAACCAATCCAGAATTAGTCGCGAGAGGAATCGTAAACGTCTGGTGATCTCATGATACTCAAACGCAGTAAATGTTAACAAAGCAAAAAGGAAGGGAAGACACCCAATGGGGCACATACTCCCAAGGAGACAGGAGTGACCAGATCACAAAAGGGGGGTGATGTTTATAGAAAAGGCTTATAGCTAATCCCCTCATTGAGGCCAGGGGACCGAGTGGCCTGTAAACAATAGATCCATCTCGTCTCCAATTGGAGAAGTTTATTGTCTATATCACCTCCTCGTTCATGTTCTGGTATGTGTTCAAGGCTGAAAAAACTGATAACTTTTAAATCGAAATTGTGGTATAGCCCCACATGACGGCTAATAGGTGTTTCCATCCTATGTTTGGAGATAAGGGACATATGGTCCCTGATTCTACAAAAAAGTGGGCGCTTAGTTTTTCCCACGTAAAATGCCCCGCAATGACATTTCATTAGATATACGGAACCAACCGATTGACAGTTTGTTCTATGTTTGGGGGTCCAGACGTTATTGTTGGGAAGGATAACATTGTTCCCTTCTAAAATGAAGGGACAATAGTTGCATCTGCCACAAGGGTAGGTGCCTGGTGATTTAGACTTGAGTGTAGTCTGATTGCGATAGTGGCTACTCACTAGAGTATCCCTCAAGGAGCGAGAGCGTTTGAAGGTGATCTCTGGATAGGGTCTAACGAATTTGGAAATTTTTTGATCAGCTGCCAATAGGTACCAGAACTTTTTATAGATATGTCGCACCTTTGCATGTTGTCTATTATATTTGGCAATCACTCTTGTTGATGTTGATACTTTATCTCGTCTGGGTTTATATAGCAACAGTTGTCTATTCTCATTTTTTACCCTGTTGAATGCTTTTTTCAGACATGTTTTACTATATCCTCTAGCTAGGAGGCGATCGCGTAGCAGGTTTGCCTCCTTTTGGAAGTATGTATCCAATGTGCAATTGCGTTTCAGGCGCAAGAATTGACTGAAAGGGATGCTTTTAATTAGTTTTTCAGGGTGCGAACTGCTGGCATGCAGTAAGCTGTTGCCTGCTGACGGTTTGCGATATAGTGTGGAACAGAGCATTCCTGTTTCGTTTATAAAGATCTCTTCATCTAAGAAAGTAATTTTTGACTGGTCGAACGTGTAAGTAAACTTAAGATTGTATGTGTTCACCTGTAGACCCACCAGGAACTCTAGTAGTTGTTCTTTTGATCCTGCCCACACCATAAAAACATCATCTATGTATCGATGCCCATGATACAATCTTACCAATAAACTCTGCTTTGGATTCATCAAAGAAAAGGTCTCGTTCCCACCCCCCCAGGTACAGGTTTGCGTAGGAGGGGGCACATTTTGCCCCCATTGCCACGCCCTGTACCTGGAGGTAGTGGGAACCCTTAAACACAAAAATATTGTGTGTAAGTATAAAATTAAGAATTTCAATCACAAATTCGTTATACTTCCACGAGTCAAGATCTCGTTCATTCAAGAATTCTCACACAACCTCCACACCTCTGGTATGAGGTATGGAGTTGTACAAGGCCTCTATATCGATCGCAACTAGCCAACATCCCTGAGGTAGCTGTAATCCATCCAATGTTTTCAATAGCTCAATGGTATCCTTAACAAAGAAAAAAAGTCCCTTTATGTGGGGGTATAGATACTCGTCCACTAGTTGGCTGGCCTTTTCTGTCAGGGATCCGCACCCCGAAATAATCGGTCGGCCTGGGGGATTCTGTAAGTTTTTGTGCACTTTAGGCAATGCGTAGAATGTTGGAGTCACCGGATTGGTAGAGTCCAAGAATTTTAGTGTGTTAGAGTCAATGACCCCCCTGTAGTGCGCCTTAGCCAGAATGTCCTTATAAAGTTTCATGTAATAATTAATGTGAGATTTGGGTACTGGTCTGTACCAGTCAGTATTACGTATGATATCAAAACACATTTGCTCATATTGTTTTGTATCCATCAGAACGAGGTTGCCACCTTTGTCGGATGGTTTTATTACAATGTTTTTATTAGACCTCATGTTCTGTAATGCCTTTTTTTAAATGTTTAGATAAATTGCCCGGAGTGCCAGTTAGCCAGTTGGTAGCTTCAATCTCTTTAGTGACCTGGATCACAAAGGCCCACAAGTTAGAGTTTCCCTGTAGGACAGGGAAGGACTTGGATTTGGGTTTATATGTCTTTGGTGTCTCAAAGGTTATTCCAGCAGAAGATATGGAAAAAGGATTATAGGAGTAAAGGGGGTTGTTAGATGGGCCAGCCCCCTGATTTGCAGGTTGGGAGGTCTCCGATCCAGGTAAGTTGAATATCCAACCCTCCTCCTCGGGATTGCTCTCCTCCCACAAATCCATCAAATCCTGAAGGGCTCGTAGGTCTTCAAAAGTAACACCTTCTAAACTGGCATTGTCTGAATTCGTTATCTCAACGTCATTAGGGTTTTTGTCATATAAGACTTTGTACATGAGGCGTCTGGCAAAGAGGTGCAAATCCTTGATCAGTTCAAATTTGTTTGCCTCCTCATCCGGACAGAAAGTGAGACCTAGCTCTAACAAAGTGGTCTCATCCTCTGTCAAAGGATGTGAGGACAAGTTGATAATGTCAAATTTGTCCCGGTTCCCATCCAAGATGGAACCGGGACCCTCTACTTTAACGGTTGACTCATTGTTCGTATGGGAGTAGGTGTGGGTAGGGAATTGTGCCTAGAGTCCAAAGTATTGGAACTAAAAATGGGTGCCATTCGAGAATCCGTGAGAAAGGCAGTTATAACTGGGTGTTGTTCCAACATTTGTTGGGACATGGGTCCCGCCGGAGTTGAGACCGGATTTAAATTTACTGTTGGAGTGGTTAACATCACAAGTGAATGGTTTTGTATATTACCATTTCTTGAGGTACTGGGAGTTGCACCGCCACGCGAACGTTGTACACGTGTTTTCTTGTCATGAGTTGACTTGGGGCGTTCCTGTGAGCTAGTTTCACTATCTTTTTTTCTCTTTCTAGAAGCTCACTAGAATCGCTATAGTGTGTAGCTATCGGGACATATGATGCTGAGGACATGGATGAACTATCGGATTCAATCAGATCCACATTGTGGGTCTGAGGAGCCCGATTGTATGTGGACCTCCGACGGGAGTGATGGCCCTGTTGGTGCCATTTATATGCTTGATCCTGATCGTACGCTTTTTTATCTCTCATAAATTTGTTTTCTTTGGTTTTAATTAAATTCATGGCATATTTTGTTAAATGCTCTTTCAAAATCTTGTCTTTGCCAAGAAAACAATTATGAGAAGACAAGTGGCTATGATCCTCCTGCCATTTCAAAATTTCTTTGTCTAATTCACCAATGTCCGTTTTATATTGGTCACTAAGTATTTGCATCATTTGTAGGGAACAAGCCTGTAGGTTTGCTTCCCATGCTTTTTTTTACATTTGGTTCAACCTTTTTTATATTTGGGAAAATTTGGATACGCAGACCCCATGGTGTTTTTTTTGGGGATGGGGGGGTGGGATGGTTTTTGTTCCTGTTTTTGTTTTTGTTTCTGGAGGGTGGTTTTGGTGGAGTTATGGTTGCACAAGCTAAAGAGCTTTCAAGCGACATAAATGTGAATGTTTTATGTATATTTTTTGTGTATTTACCTTTTTTTCTCTTTCTCTTTTGAACATCCAAGGTTGTTTTTATCGTGAATATTGTTGTTGAATAATTGAAAAGCCTCGTCCATTTTCCTGATGAAGCCTTCTGGGTGAAACATGTTGAAATTATGTGGACGTGGTTATGCTTTGAACTCTTGGTGACCACAGTTTTTTTTTCATTGTCAATATTAGGTTGAGGATGTATACCTTTGACTTTGAATGTAAAACTGTTCTCACATTTTATCGTACATACATTTTTTTTTTTTGTAAAACTGCTTTAATAAATATTTGATATATTTTTAGTACATAATGTCTTTTCCTATATCAGGGGTACATTTAAAATCCCATTTTCTACATATTTTTTTAGCTCTGGCTGTATGTTTGGGGGCGTTGTCCTGCTGGAAGGTGAACCTCCATCCCAGTCTCAAGTCTTTTGCAGACTCCAACAGGTTTTCTTCTGAGATTGATCTGTATTTGGCACCATCCATCTTTCCATCAACTCTGACCAGCTTCCCTGTCCTTGCTGAAGAAAAGCATCCCCACAACATGATGCTGCCACCACCATGTTTCACAGAGGGGATGGTGTGTTCAGGGTGATGTGCAGTGTTCGTTTTTCACCACACATAGCGGCCAAAAGGTTCAAATTTTCATTTCATCTGACCAGAGCACCTTCTTCCACATGTTTGCTGTGTCCCTCACATGGCTTCTCACAAACTGCAAACAGGACTTCTTATAGCTTTCTTTCAACAATGGCTTTCTTCTTGCCACTCTTCCATAAAAATAGAATTTTTATTACAGATTACCTGTAAAATCCTTTTCTTGGAATACATCATGGGACACAGAGCCTTAAGTAATTACTTAATGGGTTATGGACCACCTTCAGGTGATGGGACACCCTAAACAGGAAGTTGCCTCCCTATATAACCCCTCCTCCTACCAAGAGTAACTCAGTTTTTGTAGCAAAGCAATATACATATACCCCAGAAAAGAGGGGTGGGACCTGTGTCCCATGATGTACTCAAAGAAAATGATTGTACAGGTAAGCTGTTATAAAAATCCTATTTTCTTTATCGTACATCATGGGACACAGAGCCTTAAGTAATTACTTAATGGGACGTCCCATAGAAATGCCACATGAGGGGAGGGAGACACAACCCACATGGTACCCCCAGACTTGAGGACTTATACTGCTGCCTGCAGCACACTGCGCCTGAAGGCGATATCCTTATACCTCCTTACATCCACCTGATAAAATTTTGTGAATGTATGCACTGAAGACCAAGTTGCGGTCTTACAGATCTGAGCCATGGAGGCCTGGTGACACACTGCCCAAGAAGCACTAACCGCCCTGGTAGAGTGCTTTATCAGGTGGATTCCCTTAAAAGGGGAATCTTACCCCTTAATTATAAGTTTGAATTATAACTTGCTGAATCCACTTAGCAACAGTGGATTTCGACGCTGCCTGTCCTTTCTTAGGACCCTCTGGCAGAATAAATAAGACATCAGTCTTACGAATCTGAGCAGTTGTCTTTAAATAGATTTTCACTGCTTTCACCACATCAAGACAATGTAGTGACTTCTCTTCCCTAGGACATGGTTTTGGAAAAAACGATGGCAGGACAAGATCTTGGTTCAGGTGAAAACCTGAAACAGCTTTTGGTAAAAAGTCTGGACGAGGGCGTAACACCACTCTGTTCTCATGAATAATCAAATATGGCTCTTTACATGAAAGAGCAGCCAATTCCGAAACCCTCCTTGCTGAGGATATAGCAACCAAGAACACCAGCTTCCTTGTCAGAAGGACTAAGGGAATATGCTGTATCGGTTCAAATGGCTGTTTTTGTAACACTGACAAAACTAAGTTCAAGTCCCAAGGGCTCAAAGGTGATTTAACTGGCGGATTAATCTGCATCACCCCTTGCATAAAACCCCGGACTAAAGAATGCAGTCTTTGAAATAAGATCGATAAGGCTGAGACTTGGCCCTTAATAGTACTCAAGGCCAATTTCATCTCTACGCCTAATTGCAGAAAGGCAAGAATTCTGCCTATGATATATCTCTGAGGGTGCCAACCCTTGGATTCACACCAGGAAACATAAGCCCTCCAGACTCTATAATATATAGTTCTGGAAGCTGGCTTCCTTGCATTAATCAAAGTAGAGATAACTGACCCTGAAAGCCCATGTTTCTTCAGAATGTGGTTTCAATAGCCAGGCTGTTAAATTTAGTGTTCGTAAAGTAGGATGGAATATCGGCCCCGGTGAGAGCAGGTCTGGCCTTAGTGGAAGGGACCATGGATTCTCCACTGACATCTTTACGATTTCTGCATACCATGACCTTCTGAGCCATGCTGGTGCTACCAGAATTACCGGCTTTCTTTCCAGCCTGATCCTGCAAAGAACAAAATGGGGTTGAAAGAAAACAATGAGGGCCTCTCCAATTGGGTCCTCCCTCTTTCAGGAATGTTTAGGACTATTGTGGTACCAAGGGGACATACACAAAGGTATAATAAAAATTAATCAATTTATTCAAAAATAGGATATTAAAAGGTCCAACAGAGGACACAATGTAAACCGTGACACAATAACAAAATCACAAAATAATTGTTTACAGCAATGTTAGAAGAACGGTTGTATTGGTAGTGCCCACAAAAAAACATGAAGGCGCATAATATGGTACTTGCAGACGTGACCTCTACAGTTTCGCGGTCAAGCCGCTTCTTCAGGAGGCATCTTAGTACATATTCTAAGGAATGAAAAAAGTACAATATCAACATTACAAAACATATCTACAGTGAAGAGACATACATGTGTATAGATACATTATATTGGAGAAGGTAATCTTTGTTTAATATTGCACTCACCAACCTTGGCCCACAAGGGGCTAGAGCGACACTGTGAGACGCCCACAGGGAGGCGTTCCCCCGGGGCGGACCAGGGGGGCACTTAAAGATGATGCTATTGTAAAAAATATAAGGATAAGATATGAGCAGTTGTAGAGACCGGGTTCTCTGAAAAAGACAGCCACCCATGTGCATCAGGTCAGGATAAAAATGGTGAAGAACAGGGAAAAGGGGGGAAGGGAGAGGGAAAATGGGAGAAGGGAGAAACAGAAAAGAAAGGGGAGGGAAAAAGGGGGAGAAAAGAGGGGGGGAGGGGGAAGGGGAGGGGGGGAAAAGGGGGGAAGAGGGGAAAGGGGCGGGGAACGTGGGCAAGAGGAAAGAGACAAAGCGGGGGAGGTGGAGGAAAGGGGGGGAAAAGGGGGAAACAGAAAAGGGGTGGAAAGGGAAGAGAAAAAGGAGAGAAGGAGGGGGGGGAAAGGAGGGAAAAGAAAGAAAAAAAGAGAAAGGGGGGGGGGGGAGGGAGGGGGGGAAGGAATGAACAGGGAACCCACCACCTGACCAGAATGGTATGAATCAATAAGAAGGCTTGAAGAGACGGGGGTTTACATAAAAAAATGTATATATACCCACCGTTGCTGTAACGTTAAAAATTTATAGCAGATTCGCTGGCTATCCACACCCAGGGTAAATGGTGGCCATAGGAGCCGGACAAGTAAGCCACAGAAAACCTCTAAGGACAAATAGTATGGAATATATATCAGTATGCTAAGCATGTTATAATCCAGGGGGAGAAAGATGCTTCCAAACAAGTAGAACAAGAGGAGGATGAACAAGAAAAGATAGAAAGAGAGGAAGACAACAGAGAGAGGGGAAAAGAAAGGGGGAAAGAAACGAAAGAGAGATAGTGTGTGATAGTATCATAGTATCCCCCAGAGGGAAGGTATAGCAGTTACTTACAGGCCTTCAGACGAAATGGTAGTATGCTGGGTGTGTGCCTCACAAAGCAGTCAGCCTAGACTGCAGATTTAAGAGCCCCCAACCCGGAAATTGAATGGCGCTGAAGACATCAGCCACCGCCTCTTCCGGGTCCGAACCCCCACTACTGCGCATGCGCTGGAAGTTATCCAGCGCACGCGCGCAGCTCCACAGTGGTTGACGTAGAAACGTCAATCTAAAGAGACAACAGCAGGGCTCGATTAGGGCCCCGCCCACTGCCGGAGGATCGCAGGTCCGCCATACAGGGGAGAATAAACTCCTCACATCACTCGGGTTACTTGTCCGGCTCCTATGGCCACCATTTACCCTGGGTGTGGATAGCCAGCGAATCTGCTATAAATTTTTAACGTTACAGCAACGGTGGGTATATATACATTTTTTTATGTAAACCCCCTTCTCTTCAAGCCTTCTTATTGATTCATACCATTCTGGTCAGGTGGTGGGTTCCCTGTTCATTCCTCCCCCCCCCCTTTCTCTTTTTTCTTTCTTTTCCCTCCTTCCCCCCCTTCTCTCCTTTTTCTCTTCCCTCCCCCCTTCCCTCCCCCCCCTTTTCTGTCCCCCCCCCGCTTTGTCTCTTTCCTCTTGCCCACGTTCCCCGCCCCTTTCCCCTCTTCCCCCCTTTCCCCTCCTCTTCCCCCTCCCCCCCTCTTTTCTCCCCCTTTTTCCCTCCCCTTTCTTTTCTGTTTCTCCCTTCTCCCATTTTCCCTCTCCCTTCCCCCCTTTTCCCTGTTCTTCACCATTTTTATCCTGACCTGATGCACATGGGTGGCTGTCTTTTTCAGAGAACCCAGTCTCTACAACTGCTCATATCTTATCCTTATTATATTTTTTACAATAGCATCATCTTTAAGTGCCCCCCTGGTCCGCCCCCGGGGGAACGCCTCCCTGTGGGCGTCTCACAGTGTCGCTCTAGCCCCTTGTGGGCCAAGGTTGGTGAGTGCAATATTAAACAAAGATTACCTTCTCCAATATTAATGTATCTATACACATGTATGTCTCGTCACTATAGATATGTTTTGTAATGTTGATATTGTACTTTTTTCATTCCTTAGAATATGTACTAAGACGCCTCCTGAAGAAGCGGCTTGACCGCGAAACTGTAGAGGTCACGTCTGCAAGTACCATATTATGCGCCTTCATGTTTTTTTGTGGGCACTACCAATACAACCGTTCTTCTAACATTGCTGTAAACAATTATTTTGTGATTTTGTTATTGTGTCACAGTTTACATTGTGTCCTCTGTTGGACCTTTTAATATCCTATTTTTGAATAAATTGATGAATTTTTATTATACCTTTGTGTATGTCCCCTTGGTACCGCAATAGTCCTAAACATTCCTGAAAGAGGGAGGACCAAATTGGAGAGGCCCTCATTGTTTTCTTTCAACCCCATTTTGTTCTATACATTTAAAGGATGAGGGTACCTACAAACGATATAAAACCCCTCTTTACCTAACTGGTGGCATACTTTTGAATATGATCCTGCAAAGAAGTCGTGGCAGCAATGGAATAGGGGGGAATGTAAAGATCAGTGATAACTGATCCCACGGGGTCACCAACGCATCTGTTCCGCATGTGAGTGGATCCCTTGTCCTGGACACAAAGTTGACTAACTTCATGTTGAATCTCGACGCTAGAAGATCTAAGTCCAGAGTCGCCATCTTTGGCAAACAGCCCAAAAAATGTTGGGGTGAAGAGACCATTCCCCCCGGGAATAACTGCTGGCGACTCATACTCTACTTCCGGAACGAAGACTCCCGATAGGCACGGAACATTCCTTTCTGCCCAAGTTAGAATATGGTTCACCTCTCTCTGTGCTGAGAGACTCTTGGTGCCCCCTTGGTGATTGATATAGGCCACAGCTGTGGCATTGGATCCTGACAGGACAAACCCCTTAACCTGGAAGTCCAGGCCGTCAGAGCCAGACACACTGCCCAAATCTCTAGGATGTTGATAGGCAAGGCTCTTTCGGTTCTTGACCACTGTCCCTGGACAGTTGCCTTCTCTAATACTGCTCCCCAGCCTGAAAGGCTAGCATCTGTTGTTACTACTTTCCAGATAATTGGTCTGAAGGATTTTCCTTTCAGCAGATTCTGGATTAGTAACCACCAACTGAGGCTTTGGGACACCCTTGGGGACAGCCGCATTGGCAAGTCCAAAGCTTGGATCGTTTTGTTCCAAGCAGACAGGATACACTGTTTTGCAACAGTCTCGAGTCGGAACTGGGCATAGGGGACTGATTCGACTGAAGCCACCATCTTTCCTAACAACCTCATGCAAAGGTGAATTGAGGGATTTCCTTTCGACCTGACCATCCGCACCAGCTCTCGTATGGAGTTGATTTTTGCCTGAGGCAAGAACACCTCTTCTGGGCTGTATTTATGATCAGACCCAAATACTCTAGCTTATTTAGTGGTATTAACCACTTGAGGTCCAGGCCATAGCCGAATGACGGCCACAGCGCGGACCTCAATTTCCGGGAGGCGGTCATAGGACATCCTTCCCTGTGCACGTGCACCGCGCGCACTGTGATCACCGAGTCACGGAGACTCATGATCACAGATCCGAGTAAGGGGCCGATCCCGGCCCCTTACCATGTGATCAGCTGTCAGCCAATGACAGCTGATCACATGATGTAAACAAAAGCTCGGCAATAGTTTTTTTTTCCTCCTCACACTGATAGCGTGAGGAGAAAAAAAAGCCAATCACCAACTTATGTTAAAGGGACATCGGTCCCGAAGAGGAAGGAGGCACATATGTCTCATCTGTGCCTGCCAGTGCCCAGCAGTGCCACCTATCAATGCCCACAAGTGCCACCTATCAATGCCCACCAGTGCCACCTATCAATGCCACCTAGCAGTGCTGCCATCAGTGTAAGCAATCAGTGCCCATCACTGCCACCTATCGGTGCCCATCAGTGCCGCCTCATTAGCGTACATCAATGAAGGAGAAAAATTACCTGTTTGCAAAATTTTATAACAAAATATACATTTTTTTTTTTTTTTCGAAATTCTGTATTTTTACAGTTTAACAAAAAATAGAAACTGCAGAGGTAATCAAATACCACCAAAAGAAAGCTCTATTTGTGGGAAAAAAATTATAACATTTTCATTTGGGTACAGTGTTGTATGACTGCGCAATTGTCATTCAAACTGCATCAGTGCTGAAAGCTGAAAATTGGTCTGGACAGGAGGGGGGTTTAAGTGCCCAGTAAGCAAGTGGTTAAAGAAGCCAAGGAAGAAACTGAACTTTCAGCTGACTCTGTTAGGGGTAGCATGAAAGTGGAACGAACTATCTCCGTAAGAGTTTGTACCAACAATCTCTCAGATTGCGAGGCTGAAAAAAGGTTCATCAACTGTTGTTTCTTTCGCAGAGGAATAATCGGCTTGTTTTTCCGTGATCACCTGAGGGTAATACCTCATCCTGTGCCCACTGTTCCCTTGGTAAAGGGTTTGAGGTGGCAGGGGGATCTAGCACGCTTCCTATCCGTTTGGATAGAGGATGCGATTAAAGCCGCTAATCTTCCTTCTAGGCCCTGCAGGACAGAGGAAAATGCATCTTCAGTCACATATACAGGGGCTGAAGTGTGAGAAGCAGTTGCAGCACCAATTGGTTCCAATGACCCTGGCTTTTCATAACTGGTATCTCCGGAGAGGACGACAGTGTGGAGGCATGACTGGAGTTCCTAGCGCCTGGGGGTGGAATTTTTGGTACCTTTGTGGTAACTCTGGAAGCCATAGTGCTAAGCACAAAAGCAGAGGCACTCTAGTAAAAATGTACTACTTGCTGAGCAATAGTCTAGCAAAACAATTTCACCATAAAGATCAACTTGATGCTGAGTAACAATGTATTTCCTGTACTGGAAATTCCTGTATACATCCCTTACGTGACCCAGCGCTCCTGTCCCCTGTGTGACACACTTCTTCTCTTCAGTTGCTCTTAAGAGATTTTCTGACAATGAGAGCGTCTGTTTTATAACACACTGCAGGTGTAAACCTGATTGGCGTCCTCAGCTGTGCGCCGTGTGCCACGTGGAAGCTGATTCCTGCACACGGTGCCGCCTGCCTTAAGCCACACCCCTTTCAGTACCCGCCCTCCTTTTTTTTTTTTTTTAAAATTAGCCTTAGTCCACGCGCGCACGGGCGGCATTCGGAGGGTCTGTGATCGCCGCTGGCGCTTCAGAATCTCTATTATTTCTATATGCAGGCGGTCTTTGAAATATACAGGCTGGGGCGCAACAAGGCTTATTATACGGCAGTCTGACAACAAAATGTGAGTCTTTAAAGTAATATCCAAAGCAAGCCGCCACCGCACCCCTCCATGGAGGGGGGAGGGGGGTGTTTTCTCAGCAGTATGAGGCAATCAGTGTTTTACACAGGAGCCATTATAGATAACAATCTGCTGTACCCCCTGCCCCTTAGTCACCCTAGGGGGGAGAGGAACACCTCTGTTTAATTAAGAACCCCCTCCTGCTGCTGGGACACACACATGCGGTTTAGAGCTGGACACAGAGCTACTGAGATTTTAAAGCATTACAATGTTTTTCATATGGAGGAAAAAGGCATAGGTGGACTTTTTACAGTTCCTAAGCTTTTTCCCTTACCTTTTCCTCGCTGCAGGATACTGCTAAAAACAGACAGATCCAAACTTCACCCATCGCAGCGGGCAGCGTTAGTCCCTTAATAGGGGTTCCACTCCTTTGGACCTGTATAGCACCCCTCAGGAGCAACTTTAGGTAATGTAGCATGACCAAAAAGAGTCCTGGTTCCTGGGGTCCAGCCCTCAAAAGAGAGGCCTACAGGCAAAACCTTGTTCTTCTGTGCGAGACCCGGGTACCATCCTTAGGCCTCAGTGGTTTGGATGGATCGGGTGTGTGGAGGTTATTTAAATTCAGCATGGATCCCTCCTGGAGCTCCTCAGAGCACATCTTCACTCGTGACCAACAACTTAGACACTGGCGAAACAACAGAGTTACTCCTGGTAGGAGGAGGGGTTATATAGGGAGGCAACTTCCTGTTTAGGGTGTGCCAGTGTCCATCACCTGAAGGTGGCCCATAACCCATTAATTACTTAAGGCTCTGTGTCCTATGATGTACGATAAAGAAAGACAGATTTGTGTAATGCAGGACTAATAGTTGTCCTGTGGACAGATTCTCCCACCTGAACTGTGGATCTCCGCAGCTCCTCCAGAGTTCTCCTTGCCCAGCCTGTCAGATTAGGTGGACGGCTATGTCTTGGCAGGTCTGCAGTTGTGCCATAGTCTTTCTATTTTCAGATGATGGATTGAACAGTGCTTTATGAGATGTTCAAAGCTTGGGATATTTTATTTTAACCTAACCCTGCTTTAAACTTCTCCACAACTTTATCCCTGACCTGTCTGGTGTGTTCCTTGGCCTTCATGATGTAGTTTGTTCACTAAGGTTCTCTAATAAACCTCTGAGGGCTTCACAGACCAGCTGTATTTATACAGAGATTAAATTACACACGGGTGGACTCCATTTACCATTTTACTAATAGGTGACTTCTGAAGGCAATTGGTTCCACTGGATTTTAGTTAGAGGTATCAGAGTAAAGGAGGCTGAATACAAATGCACGCCACCCTTTTCGGATATTTATTTGTAAAATAAATTGAAAACCATTTATAATTTTCTTTCCACTTCTCAATCATGTGCCACTTTGTGTTGGTCTTTCACAAAAACATCTCAATAAAATGTGGAAAATGTAAAGAGGTATGATATTTTTTTAAGGCAATGTATATTGAACCTCCTTAATAAAGTAAATTCTTTAGTACAATGAGGAAAAATAAATAGCTTCCCTTACGTACTTTTACTAAAAACAACCAATAATAAACCATATAAAGTATCTGACAAGTATAGCAAAAGCAAACTTCACTCAATTGGACATTTCAGATTTATTAAAAAAGGGCAAAGAACTAAAAGCAAACATGCTATACAACAAATGAACAAAGTATAAAATGTGTAGGCAGTACTCTTTAAATATAAAATGAAAACTTAACACAAAGTACAGTTTGATCTGAGTACATATTTATTTGATAAATATAAGGTGGACACAACTAACTACATACAATTTTTGCAAGACTAAAAAGCACAATTACGTTATTTTTGAACATTTTATGCCTTCACTGTCAAAGACACAAATCGAATGGTCTCTGGCAGTGAAGGGGATACAAATATGAATGATTAAATTGTACATACAATGTACAGACAAAATACAGTGGCCCTTTTGTATGTTTTATTACAGATTGTACCATATTTTTTTGTAATTTCCCTATCTGATCATTATAATATCAAAAATTGTACAAAGAGAATTTGGTTACAATCTTTTCTGATTTTTTTCCCCATGATCCACTATTATCTTCATTGTGTGTATGTTTCTGTGTGTTTTATATGTAGCACCTTTAAAATACACAGGACTATGCATGTCAGCTAAAATATTACATGTACATAATTAAAACTAAAGAAAGATGTAATTTGTCTTCACAAAGGGTCAGAGTATTATACAGGAGTGGAAACAATGTTGTGGAATCACACAAAATGCACCCAGACCCATCACATTGCCCCCACCCGTCCCCAAATATAGGATCATTTCCACGCGGATGGAAACACAGGGGTTTTTTTTTTCGTTTTTTTTTTTTTTAGCTTTTTTGTTTTTGGTTGTTTTTTTTTTACATTTTTCTAAACACCTTTTTTTGCAAAATAAAAAAACAAACAAATGCACATTCCCAGGAAAATGAATGTGTCTGTGTTTTATGTCTCTACTGCTCATATACATTATTTACATAGGGTCTGTGAAGTCCATTCACCCCTTCCAATCTGAAAGGGCTAAGCAAAAGCTGGCAATGCTATAAATCCCTTTTTCCCCTCTTTACAGCGAATGGGTTAACGTGAATGGGTTTCCAGCTAATAACTGCTCTGACAGCTGTTTCTCAAAAGCATTTTTGCCTGTACTGCTGCCCACACTCATATGCCAAAGTCAGATGTGGCGAGAGGCTCAACCTTCATTTTTTTGGGATATGCAAAAAATAAAATAAAAATAATTGGATCATAAACTGGGATCATTTAAATTATTTGTGCTGGAATATTTTGGCATACTAATGACATAACATTTACCTAGAGTTGCTAAGAATCGTGCAGGCAGGGGTATCTGGATGGCTTTAGCCTGCAGGACCTATGGTCTCAGAAAGCGTTAAAAGAAAAACGTGTTCTAGCACTCCACTAGAATGTCTAGTGCAAATGGAGTTCAGCTGAGTTCTGTGCACCATAGGCAATATAACCAAATTTTCAGGAACACTCAGGGGGGAAAACATCTCAATGCAGAAAAGGTCTTTAAGACACAGGATATGTAGCCTTGTTTTGTTTCTGGGGAAAAACATAATAAACTAATACTACAAAGTGTTCTTACTTTTTACAAAATGATGGTTGTCACTTTTAAATGCTGCAGGATTGGAGAGTCGTGATCAAAAGCAACATCACTATCCCTTCACAATAGGATTGGGCCAGGTCTGCAGTAGTCATGAAGACAATGCATTTTAGGTTGAAGGTGTCCCCTGTCAAACAGCAACACCTTTGTTTTTTTTTTTCAGTTTATGAACAATCTATTACTTCTATAACGTAAGATGGGGTCCAGAGCATAAATTATTGCATGCACAGCTGCACAAAACTTAGTTATAGGGTTAAAGAGAGGGGAGATGTGTCACGTAAACTTGGCCAAAAAAAAAAAAAAAACTGCATGAGAACAAACCAGGTTACAGGCAAGACATATTTCTAAAATATCTGAACATATTTACAATATTTCCTTTAAAATAATGATTTGCATATGAACAGCGCTGTGTGCTGCCATCTTACCTTGATAAAGATACAGAAAGTTTAGAAAATTAAAACATTAACACAAATAAAACAGAGGTGTATTTATAAAAAAAAATACTACATTTCTACACAATGAAGACCAAAAAAAAAAAAAAAAAAAAAAAAAAAGGAATTTCAAACTGTTGGATGGGAAAACAAATGGGTACGTTATTAACTCAACACCCCCCCCCCTTTTTTTTTTCCTTTGTTTTCGTTAAATAAAAAAATGTACAAAATACAACTTTGGTGATAGAAAAAGAAAGCAAGAGCCAACAAAATATAGTTGTTTGGTGTGTCAGTCATATCTGTACAACAAAAACAAACAGGACAAAAAAAAATATGTAAAGGACGTGATCTCATAGCTGGGAGACACACACAGAGAATGAGCAAGAGAGGAGGAGATGCTTCCAAACAGCCAATAGGAAATGTCTGCCTCTGAACCTCTCAATGCTAAAGTGGTCTGTGGGACACTTGTTAACTCTTTAACTTACATAACAGGCCAGCAAAGGAGAAAAGCAGTGGAAACGTTAACAAAGACAAAGTAAATAACATTGATTGGCACACATGCACTTCTGTACAAATATAACAACAGTTTTACAGAAGCAAGCAGCATTAACACACCAGAAGCACAGAAACCGGGTCAGATTCATGCATTTAGACCCCCACCCCACACCTCTAGAAGGTACCTTGACCACAAGGTGGCTGGGAAAGAAGATTGCACAAATAACACACATTTTTGTTTATGTGGGTTTATATTAAAAGGGAAATGGTCTCCAGGCAGGTAAAAAAAGGCCAGTTATTGTGTAACAGTCTTGTTGGGTTAAGTAAAATTATTAACAAAAAAAAAAAACAACATAACCCTTAAGCTGCTCTGTCTTAACCAACTTCAGTGCCCTTTTTTGCAGCCTAAAACGAAAAAAATTTAAAAAATTAGAATGACCAGGTCGTTTTGTCCCTTAGCGTCCATGGTCTTTGTGCAAGTCTGTGCACTAAGGAAAACACGAATGTCTGATTAAAGGCCTGGGGAGACGTGTTTAAAAATGCCACAATAAAAACAGGAGGAAGTGTACCCCAGCAACAAACAAAAGATGCAGGAGATCCCCAGCAGAGCTGTCCTCAGCACTTGTTTGTGGTGTGAGCACGATGTCTGCCCAACCTGCTCACTGCTCGGGAACTTTGTGCTTTGTGTGCGTGTGTTTGTTCCATCTTTCTTCCGAAGTCACGGTACAGTTCTTCTCCTCCAGCTGGTGTGAGACTGGTGGTAGTGTGGGAAAAGGGGATAGCACTGGGCATTGGGAGGTGCCATACATGTCTTTTAGGACCTCCACCACCGATACTACTTCTTGTTGACTTTCTTAGTGAAAGCCTTGCTTTCTAAGTCTTCCATGTATAGACCTCGGTGAGGGGAAACCAGGAAGCACCATGTGTGATGTCTGCAGGCAGCCTGAAGCCCACTGTTGCCTTTTTGGAGCGTCACTCAAAGTGCCATTAGTCTGAGGCAAAAAACCACAAGCTTGCTGGAAGGTTAGACAAGATGGACTAGGAGGTGGCGTTTCCAGAATTGTGCCTGCCGTAGTGTGTCCCGATTGGTTGGATTATGGACTGGGGAATGGGGAGACAGCTGCAGTTTAGTTATTCTCAAACAGTGAGAGAAGGTCATCATTGCTGTTGTTGGGGAGGTCTGGAGGATCCAGGTACGATAGAAGCTCATCAGGGTTGGCTAACTCTGGAAGCAGCTGTAGAAGGAATAGGAGAAAAAAATCATCAGACCATTCATAACCATTTGATAAATACTGTATACTGTTTATTATCACTACTATATACAAGAGACCTATATGCTTGATGTTATTTTAATACACATTCTTAGGTTTTTTTGTGCTCCTAGAAGTCTAAACGTTGGCAAATGTGTAATTTGCATTCTGCTAAAAATATAGGAGTTGTATCTAAAGAAGTAGAGTATGTCACCTACACTATTTACTGAGGGTATAGAAGCAGTCATTTTATTTCCTATTTGTTCCAGAGGAGGTGTCAAATGGGAACTTGTTATGTTTATACTTTTTAAAGAAGACCTAAGAGACATGCGTGGGCTACACTATAAACCTCCTTCTGGAAATTCTAGCAACCTCATAGTCTTTGGTTTTAGTGCTTCCTAAATTTTTGCTATAGAACAGCCAGTGATCTCCGAGACTCTATTCACACTGGAAATCGTGTGACTTTGATGCGACTTTACACTCTCTGGCTCAAAGCCGCATCAAAGTTGTGGTGCGACTAAGTGGCCCCAATTTGAATGGGTGCCATTGAAAATATTGGGCTGTGACTTGTCATGGGATTTGGAAGTCCAAAGTTGCATGACAAGTCGCACAATTGTGAATGGAGCCTGAAACTGTATGATTGCTATGGGTATCAAGGCCATCTGAGATTAACAGGACAGCCAGAAAATACTTTAGCCATTGCTATAGTTGCTGGTGTATTTGTATTAGTTCCATTTGTGAAAACACAATGTAGTTGTACAGAAGCTTCAGGATAGCCCTTCCTTACATGGCCCAGGATGTCAATTGGCTGAGCCTTGATTGTTTTCTCATATTTAAAAAAAAAAAAAAAAAAAAACACTGTGCTGAGAGAAATATAGAGAAGCTCTAATCCTGAAAGGCTGCTATGCTGGCTTCTCTGTCATGGTATAGAAGATGGTTTATTTCCCTGTTGGCCTTTTACAGCTATCCATACCCCATTAAAGTGATTGGATTCTGCACATGGCAAACCTGTGATATGCTGAGCTCAGCTTTGCAGCAGGGCTCCTACTATCACCAGTTCCCCATATGTTACTGCAGAGTTCACTAAAGTTCAAGGGTGTTCTGCATTCCCCATAACAATATATAGGTATCTATTATCAGCAGTCTGGAAGGCCTGTCCCAGACAACTATAAAATCACAGCTGAGGATCTAACCTTGGCCCCAATGCACACAAAAAGTAGAAAAGAATTTTAGGTAAAATTGAGCTTAAGCCTTTCCCTGCTATTGACAATGACAACAGCAGATCCAGGATATAAACAAACAATCACTTCTTCATGTAATCTCCCCTGTGAAGTAAGAACCCAGAAGCTCTGATCACTTCTGTGTTCGGAGCCGTCAATCCCCAGCTGAGATAAAAGCTGATCAATCAGTTTCAACTGAGCGCAGAAGCGACTATAGGGGTCTAATAGGATCCTTGTTATCTCTTTGAACAGAACCTGTCCCCTGCACTATGCTATTACATAGTGGGCTTAATCAGCCTCTATGTAATACAGTGAGGCAGAAAAGTATTTAGTCAACCAATTGTGCAAGTTCTCCCACTTAAAAAGATGAGAGAGGCCTGTAATTGTCATCATAGGTATACCTCAACTATGAGAGACAAAATGTGGAAACAAATCCAGACAATCACATTGTCTGATTTTTGAAAGAATTTATTTGAAAATTATGGTGGAAAATAAGTATTTGGTCAATATCAAAACTTCATCAATACTTTGTTATATATCCTTTGTTGGCAATGACAGAGGTCAAACGTTTTCTGTAAATCTTCACAAGGTTGTCACACACTGGTGCTGGTATGTTGGCCCATTCCTCCATGCAGATCTCCTCTAGAGCAGTGATGTTTTGGGGCTGTCGCTGGGCGACACGGACTTTCAACTCCCTCCAAAGGTTTTCTATGGGGTTGAGATCTGGAGACTGGCCAGGCCACTCCAGGACCTTAAAATGCTTCTTACGAAGCCACTCCTTCGTTGCCTGGGCAGGGTGTTTGGGATCATTGTCATGCTGAAAGACCCAGCCACGTTTCATCTTCAATGCCCTTGCTGATGGGAGGAGGTTTGCACTCAAAATCTCACGATACATGGCCCCATTCATTCTTTCATGTACACGGATCAGTCGTCTTGTTCCCTTTGCAGAGAAACAGCCCCAAAGCATAATGTTGCCACCCCCATGCTTCACAGTAGGTATGGTGTTCTTTGGTTGCAACTCAGCATTCTCTCTCCTCCAAACACGACGAGTTGTGTTTCTACCAAACAGTTCTACTTTGGTTTCATCTGACCATATGACATTCTCCCAATCCTCTTCTGGATCATCCACATGCTCTCTAGCAAGCCTCAGACGGGCCCGGACATGTACTGGCTTAAGCAGGGGGACACGTCTGGCACGGCAGGATCTGAGTCCCTGGCGGCGTAGTGTGTTACTGATGGTAGCCTTTGTTACGTTGGTCCCAGCTCTCTGCAGGTCATTCACTAGGTCCGCCCCGTGTGGTTCTGGGATTTTTGCTCACCGTTCTTGTGATCATTTTGACCCCACGGGGTGAGATCTTGCGTGGAGCCCCAGATCGAGGGAGATTATCAGTGGTCTTATATGTCTTCCATTTTCTAATTATTGCTCCCACAGTTGATTTCTTCATACCAAGCTGCTTGCCTATTGCAGATTCAGTCTTCCCAGTCTGGTGCAGGTCTACAATTTTGTTTCTGGTGTCCTTAGACAGCTCTTTGGTCTTCACCATAGTGGAGTTTGGAGTGTGACAGTTTGAGGTTGTGGACAGGTGTCTTTTATACTGATAACAAGTTCAAACAGGTGCCATTAATACAGGTAATGAGTGGAGGACAGAGGAGCCTCTTAAAGAAGAAGATACAGGTCTGTGAGAGCCAGAAATCTTGCTTGTTTGTAGGTGACCAAATACTTATTTTCCACCATAATTTGCAAATAAATTATTTCAAAAAT
Source organism: Aquarana catesbeiana (assembly GCF_042186555.1). Taxonomy (NCBI): domain Eukaryota; kingdom Metazoa; phylum Chordata; class Amphibia; order Anura; family Ranidae; genus Aquarana; species Aquarana catesbeiana. The sequence goes on from NC_133331.1 coordinate 201,319,321, forward strand.
CAGACAATGTGATTGTCTGGATTTGTTTGCACATCTTGTCTCTCATAGTTGAGGTATACCTATGATGACAATTACAGGCCTCTCTCATCTTTTTAAGTGGGAGAACTTGCACAATTGGTGGCTGACTAAATACTTTTTTGCCCCACTGTAGTAATAGTAAAAAAAAAAAAAAAAAAAAAAGAAGAAGAAAAAGAGAGAAAGAAACAACGCTTTAAACAGATTATTAAAAAACACAAAATCCTAAACGCTTTGCCCTCCAACCTCTATGTAAATATGAATGCTAGCGTGCAAGTTGGATGCCAATTGTGATACGATGGGGTGGGAAAATAACTCTAAGGCTATCTGTTTTAAAGTTGTAGAGTTCAGAGTTGTAAGGTTTGAACAATTTTGGACATTTGATCTCCAGTTACTTAACAAAACCTCATTTTAGATTTTACCAAAAAATTGGATATATTGTGTTTGTGTGCACTAAAATTAATGAAACTATTTCTTACTAAAAACAGTAGCACAATTATTATGTGACAAAAAAAAATTGTAACTGCCACCATTTTATTATATAGGGTCTCTGCTTTCAGAACATGTATCATGTTTTGGTGGTTTCAAGTAATCTTTAGGCCTAAAATGCCAGGGGAATAAATGGCCTGACGACAAAAGGGTTAAATTACACTAAACATTGAGTCAGACAGCTAGATAATATGCAATGTAACATATTGCATCTAGACAGCCATCTAACAGGCAGAAATGGGGGTAATTAGTACAATGTGTCGCCTTAAAAAGGAGACATATTACCTCTACCTCTGCATTAGAGCTCCCTTTAGTGGCAAAATGTGTGCACTGCAGCATGTACAAATTCAGCTCTACAAATGTAAGGAGGTCAATTTATGAAGAATGTAAGCGTTTACTTTTTCCAGCTTAATTTGCTGTTGCATTGAAACGACTTGAAGGTAAAAATGTAGGAAACAAATTGTAGGAGACAAATTTCAGAAGTAGGGAAAAAAATGCAGCCACAATGATTTAATTCAGAGGAGAGGGACTGAGCCTGAGTTGACTGAACTAAAGAAATTGGCAAGTGTAGGAGCAGTGGACAGGAGCTTTAAAAAAAGCAGAATTTGGAAGGCTTGGTGTGAGTTATTTCAAGATAAAAATGAATAGGGTAGGGTAATATTTTCTCAGCTTGGCATTTTTAGAACAAAATTACTGAATCTGAATCAAATGCATGTTGAAATGTGTGAAAATAACTAACTTCAACGCCTGTGCCCTTCATCTCTATGAACAATCCCTAAAATATAGCACTTACTTAATTTTTCCTAAACACATACATGGGGGAGACACTTTTTTTTTTCAGCTGACTTGCATCCAATTTGCATATATGTGAACCCAGCCTAAAGTACAAACTACAGGCAAAACTTTTTTTCAACCATCTTTGTCCCATTGCAGAAATTTCCCTTTGCTTCCTGTCCCATAGCCAAACAGGAAGTGAGAGGAAATCCCTGCAAATTAAGGGAATTCCTTAGGGGACCCCCAGGTCACCAGAACTAGTGTCCCCATTGGACGATCCCCCCTATTACTTTTCTGGGGACAACCCAAAATTTGGGATTTTTTTTTTACTTCCACCTTCAAATATAATCGTAAACAGGACAAATAGAGAAAATTAATCTTCCTAATGGGGACACAGACAGCAATAAAAACTGACAAGAGTTCTAATCCCTCTGCACGCTATCCAAAACTTAAAAAAAGTTTTGCCTTTAGTTATACTTTAAGTTAGGGTTTTTGTGTGATTTTACCAAAGTAACATTACCATGGTTCACGAGAACCTATAGATTGAAGCTGAGAAGCCCAGGAGAGCTACACATTAAAGAAAAAAGTAAAGCAGCTTCCTTCTTTAACAGGATATCAAGAGGGATGACAGTTGCCACTGGCAACTTTTGTATTGTATTTTACTATGTTCATTCCAAGGCATAACACTTATAAAATCAATTGATATAATTGTGGGACAGCAGATGTGATTTAAAGTCAAGTCAGGTCACTCTGTACCTAAAAACTCTTCTGCCCCTTTGTACTCTTACATATGTATATCCTCCTCTGAAATGTATGAGCTTTGCATCTCCAGTAGCTGAAATACATGGCTGTTGTATTACTAGATTTAGTGGATTAAATCATATGTGAAACCTTCTGATATTATAGAAAGTCTCCTGAGCCCTATTGTAGTTCTAAATAAACTGTATCCTTCTAATGGACACATGTGCCTTGACAAATCTATTGTCATAAGGAGTCAAAATAATGGCTTCAGATACAGGAGTACCAGATGAGAAGGTACTTTCCAATGAAAAGCAAATCATCTCTGTAGCTCTTGCAATATATGACAATATACAATGAATAGACTTACATCCAGCGATGGCTCTGGCATATCAGGAGGTCCCTGTCCACCGGGCTGACCTTCTAATACCGATGAAGGGTTAAAGGCCATATCCCCATGCCCATGGCCAGCAGATTGTTGTGGATGTCGAGGTTGAGGTGCTGGTCCACCATGATGTAAAGGCTGCCCAGGCTGGCTTCCTGGGTGAGGTGGGTGTAAGCCCTGAGGCATGGCACCATGGGGCTGATCAGCATTTCCTACATGAGGAATCTGCAGAGAAGAATATTGAGAAAAAGACCAATTATGACCCTTTGTCAATAAATATATAAAAGAAGAAGAATGCCATCCTGAAATGAACTGTAAACAGAGCAAGCACCACTTACGGAGTCCTGCATGGGGTGACTGAGTGGTTTGTCCAGCGAAGACATCCCACCAGGCATGTCAGGGGGGTGTGAGAGCTGGGGCCCATGCATAAAGTCATTCATTGTTGTGCCACCTGGCGCTCCATGAGGGAAGTCAAAGTTGGCATGACCCTGGTAACTGTTACCTAAAATGAAATGGATGCATAAAAAAGGGGCTTTTACTAAATTTATTTCTTGTGATTCTGCAGGTATTATTGGGCTAAGCATCATTACACTAATGGACAGAGTGTTGACTGCAGGGGTTCAGGGATGTACAGAGGATTTATAATAGAAAATATACTGCTGACAGAACATTACACAATCAAGTCTTACCTTGTCCTACATACTCATTGGAGCTTCCTCCACCGGGAGGTGGTGGCAAAGATGGATATGGTGAAGGGCCAGGCCCCAATGCTGCAATCATCTCCATGACATTGGGCATGATCATCTGACTGGGACTCATAGTCTTAAACCTCTTGGAAGGCATTCCATCAGGATCATCTTTGATGTGAATCTCCGATTTGATAGGTACCGGCCGCCAACTGCATGTGGGATCAATGGTCACTTCTTCAAACTCTGAGCTGTGAAACAAACAATATGGCGTTTGTATACCATGCACAGAACTGTGAAAAATGCATCCTCCATCATTTTACACCATTTTAGGATGTCCTAGAAACACAAATGATTTTCCTGTTGAAGATATAGAACTGTAGCTTAAATGCTGAACTCCAGGTATGAACTTCATTGCATACTTACATTGGTTCAGCTTAGACCAATGTAAGTATGTATATTCCATACCTGAATGTGCATATTCACTGTAGTAGTAGTAGGCGCAGCTATCTTCCGGGTCTTGTGCCAAGTGCTGCTCCACTGCATACTGACCCACAGGGGATTGCTCGCTCACAGAATGCCTTGTATTTTTGCAACGAATACAAGGCATTCTCTGATTGGACAAAGTGGAGGGAAAGAGGATGTCAGAACCTCCACTTCCCCAAATCATAGAATGCTTTATACTCAGTGAAAAAAAATAAAATAAAAATACAAGGCATTCGGTTACTGGCGGCATAGGACCCAGAAGAATTCAGTGTTCTATGTAGTGGTGCCCACTACTACATTGATTGTCAGCTTTTTCAGCGCTCCCTCAAGTATAAGATATACATATGTAAGCTGTGATATTTTGAGGTTTTGGATCACCAGACAGCTGACTTTGTAAAAGCAAAGTGTCCTTTATTCAAAATAACCAACAAAAATACCTTTCAGCCAGTGTTAATTTCGTCAACGAAAATTTTTGTCAACTAATTTAGCGCTATTTTAGTCTACTAAAATACCACTAAAACCATTCAGATGACTAAAATACGACTAAAACTAAAATGGCCAATCTGGCCTACAATTATTATTATTTTTTTGCAGAACTTTAAAATAAGACATACAGAGAGGAAGAAGTAGAGTATGTCGCTAGCATTAACACAGCAGTTATTGTGTGTCTAAACCCCCCATAACAAAGTTTTATGACCTTTTGATCCTATCAACAGATCATTTTTTCACTTTTTTTTTTTGTAATAGAGTGACAACACTGTTAGTTTTGCAATGAAATCAAACCGGTGCATGGAAAAGGTAGTCTAAGACCATGTTTCTCAACTCCAGTCCTCAAGTACCCCAAACAAGTCATGTTTTCAGGATTTCCCTCAGATGAAATTGCTGTGGTAATCACTAAAGCAGTGAAACTGATCAAATCACCTGTGCAAAAAAATGGCAAAGCCTGAAAACATGACCTGTTGGGGGTACTTCAAATATGGAGTTGAGAAATATTGGTCTAAGATATGTAGTTATAAACAGACTAAATAGGAAGCTAATTAAATAAAGGTTTATTCCAGCTAACACATCACTTCTAGTTCCACCTAAATACTTCCAGGCTCAGCATATTGGTACACTTTAAAAGTCAGCCTCCTCCAAATGCCTTTTTTTTTTTGTTTGCTGATGTATCTGGCTTAAAGGGTGGCTATATTCACGCTCTGAAATAGGTGAATGGTACTCCTGCGCTAACAAAAATAGGATTTTTCCTACAGCTTACCTGTAAAATCCTTTTCTTGGAGTACATCACAGGACACAGAGCAGCTATAGTAATTACTATCTGGGTTATATGCCACCTATAGGTGAATAGACATTGGCACACCCAAAAAAGACAGGAAGTCCCCCCTCTATATAACCCCTCCTATACAGGAAGTACCTCCGTTTTGTAGCAATTTCCAAAAGAGAGGAGGGGCCTCTGTGTCCTGTGATGTACTCCAAGAAAAAGGATTTTACAGGTTAGCTGTAAGAAAAAAATCCTATTTTCTTTATCGTACATCACGGGACACGGAGCAGCTATAATAATTACCATCTGGGATGTCCCATAGCAATGCCCCTGAGGGGAGGGAGACACCATCATAGAAACTGTCACCAAAGAAGAACCTACTCTGCTATTTGTAATACGCTGAGGCCAAAGAAAGTATCTTCTATGTGATTGAGATTGACCTGGTAAAAACCCTGTAGATGTATAAACAAAGGACCAAATAGTGGTCTTGAACACCTGGGCCACTGACATCCGATGATGGATGGCCCAAGATACTCCCACACCTGGTAGAGAATCTCTCCCCAGAAAAATATGATTTTTTTTGCCATTTAAACCAAAGGCATCATTGATAAACTGGCAGATCCACTGCTAAATATTTCGACCTGGATGCCACCTGCCCTTCCTGGGCTCTTCTGGCAGCACAAACCAGGATTCCTGACTTGTGCCGACAACTCAAGTAGACCCTGAACGTCTGAACTACCTCTAGAGTAGGTAGTGATCTTTCTCCTGCCAACTGTGGATTAGGAGAAAAATAAAAGGCAAGACACTGTCCTGATTCAAGTGAAAAACTAGAAACCACTTTAAGCAAAAAAAAATGGATGAGGACGCATCATCACCTTATGATGCGTGACCAAGAATGGCTCCTTGCATGAAAGAGCCGCCAACTCCGACACTCCACTTCGTGAAGTGATAGCAGCCAAAAAGCCACCTTCTGAGATAAAAGGACCAATAGAATCCCCCGATTGGTTCAAAAAGTGGCCTCTGCAATTCGGCCAGCACTAATAACAGTGTTACCACCTTACGGATTCTTCGCAAAAGATGTGGCAGAGAACGAAACTGGGGAAAAAGATGTCAAATAAGAGAGAACCAGACGTTAAAGGTGTTACCAGTACCCTTATTGGCAGTGGGACTCTTGTCCCAGACACACCTGTCCCAAACGGTTGTAGAACTTGGAATCTAATAGATTCCCCTGCATAGTTTCCCCTTGCCACTATCCTATACCTGGAATATGTATTGGCGATAGAGACAGCACTTGTACTGTCCCAGACAGAATGTGGTACACCTCCTTGAGTCGCATGACCTCTGGTGCTGCCCTGGTGGTTGATATATATGTGTCTGCAGAGAGGCATTTCCAGATTGAACCTACAACAGGTTTGTCCTATAATCCAGAGCAAGGCATACTGGCCAAAAATTCCAACCTATTGGACAGTATTCTCTCCTGTGGAGACCAAGCTCACTGAACTGTCTAGCCTCAAGTCAATGTAGAGAGACTGGCATCAGTGGTTATTTTCCAAATTCCTGAAAAGGAAGAATATCAAGCACCAATTTTTGCTCTGCAGCACTCTGGAAACAGAGCCTTCCGGCAATGCAATGCCTGGATCTTCAAGTTCCAGACAGAGAATGAACCTCTACCAAGACCTGGAGTAGGGCTGTATGTAGAGAATGGGCTTTGACCTAAACACAGCTTCCTCCAGTAGAAATATATCGAAAGAACCTCTGGAATTGACTGCTTCCTGAGCAAAGAATATTAAGGTAAAGAGTATTGAGGTGTCTTCAGCAAGCCTAGTACTGGGGCTAGATGCTTTAAAAAAAACCCTCCTGAGCTGTGGCCAACCCAAAGGGAAGATTAAAAGAAAAAAAGGCTTTCCACTGCAATTACAGAAATCTTTTATGAGCCTGGAAACAAACTGCCACACGAAGATGTTCGTTTACAAATGATTATGGACCCCAAAATCTACCTCTTGCAGAGAGGTCATCACTGAACAGTTTAGCCTATCTGAAACAGAAGGATATTAAGCGGCTTGAGATCTTAAGATAGACCTCATGTCCCCATTTGGCTTTGGAACTGCTACAATTTATTTGTCTCACAATAATGAGCCCATAACTTATGCTCCAAGAGCAAATGCAAGGCAAAAGACTGACGACTCTGTGACAGACCCAGACAGTCCCAAGAGGTGCACTTAACCTACCAGGTTTCTGCCGGCTAAAGATGGAACAAACCACCTCAGAGACTGCCCTAAGATTTTCTGGCCTGAGATACTCTTAAAACCCAGCAGCCTCCCAGGTGGGGAAAGCTTACAGCATCTGGTATCTCCAGGCAGTCTCCCATCTATATACTAACCAGGCTTGATCCTGCTTAGGCTTCGATCAACCGAGATCAGGCATGATCAAGGTGATGCGGCCGCAGTCTGATGAAAAATGAATGCGCCAAGAAACACTGCAATGCCAAACACCACAGTGGCTCAATTGCACCCGAAACCACTGTTCATCGGGAGATGTGGACACCGCCAGATCCCTGAACCTAAGAGCGGTGCCCCTGCTTCCCCCGACTGCCTCTCTTTTCTGGAACCATTTAACTGGTATAACAGGTAAATAATGCAGCAACTATATTATCCAACCTAATATACAGTCCTCCAAGGATGCAGGCTTAATGGGGCGTACACACGGTCGGACTTTTTGGCTACAAAAGTCCGATAGCCTGTCCGACAGACTTTCAACGAACGTTAAACGGACTTTCTAACGACCGGACTTGCCTACACACGATCACACCAAAGTCCGACGGATTCGTATGTGATGACGTACACCGGACTAAAATAAGGAAGTTGATAGCCAGTAGTCAATAGCTGTCCTAGCGTCAGTTTTTGTCCGTCGGACTAGCATACCGACGAGCGGATTTCTGGGTCCGGCGGAGTTACGACGTAAAGATTTGAAGCAAGTTCCAAATCTAAAGTCCGTCAGATTTGCGACTGGAAAAGTTCGCTGAAAGTCCGGGGAAGCCCACACACGATCGGATTGTCTGCCCGATTTGGTCCGTCGGCCTTTTATAGCCGAAAAGTCCAACCGTGTGTACGCCCCATAAAACTATGCTGGTTTACCTCTATGCAACCCCTTAGGTATGCAAACATGCAGGTATACAAGTATTCTTGCCATTCATGCATGTATGCAGTAGAAGGTCAATAAGCACACACGCATGTACCCCCAGGCAAACAAGCAGCCAGGCAAATAAGCCCATATGCATGTAGTCCTATGCAAATAAGCACATATGTATGTAGTCCCAGGAAAACAAGTACATATGTATACAGCTTAATGTAAATAAACATACGTATGCAGTACAAATGAAAACATGCCAGCATGTGTTTAAGCAATATGCATCTATGGAAGCATGCGTTTATGGAAGCATGTGCTTATGCAAATATGCATTTAGGCAAAATATGAAAGCGTGCGCTGTACACACGCATTCATGCAACATGTGCCCATGGAAACAAGAATTTTCGCAATAAGCAAGCATGCGTTTATGAAACGTGTTTATGCAACATTACGCAACACTTATCTATGCAGACATGTATAAACATGCATCTTTAAGCAACCATGTATCTTTATGCGATCATGTATAATCATGTATATTTAAGCAAACATATATTAACATGCATCTTTATGCAACCATGTATCCTCATGCAATCATGTATCTTTATGCGACCATGTATCTTTATACAAACATGTCTAAACATGCATCTTTATGCAACCATGTATCTTTATGTGATTATGTATCCTTATGCGATCATGTATAACCATGTATATCCAAGCAAACATGTATAAACATGCATCTCTATGCAATCACGTATCTTTATGCAATCATGAATATTAATGTCTATTTATACAAACATGTCCAAACATGCATCTTTATGCAACCATGTATCTTTATGTGATTATGTATCCTTATGCGATCATGTATAACCATGTATATCCAAGCAAACATGTATAAACATGCATCTCTATGCAATCACGTATCTTTATGCAATCATGAATATTAATGTCTATTTATACAAACATGTCCAAACATGCATCTTTATGCAATCATGTATAACCATGTATATTTATGCAAACATGAATAACCATACATCTTTGTGCAACCATGCATCCTTGTGTAACCATGATCATGTATCTCTATGCAAACATACATAACCATGTATATTTATGTGAACAGGTAAAATTTTGTATCCTCAACAACAGCAACCATGCGTTTCAGCAACCGTGCGTTTCAGCTAGTTTGCAAGCACCTGCTTAACTGCAGTTGGCCCCATAGTAGACCTGCAGGATTTAGCAAAGCACATATGCACTATACTGGAGATGCAACTCCTTAAAATGCACCCATGCTCATGTTTCTCCAAACGTGTATATTTAAACATGCATTTAAGCAACAAGTTTGCAAGCATGTATACTACGCTGCATCTGCCTACAGAACAGTCAACATTTTAAAGTGAACTGCTAACCATCCAGGGGTGCATCAACTCACAGTTGTACAGTCCCCCCGGATAAGCAGTAAATATGCAGCATATAATCATGACTTGTCTGTCACGCAGTTCTCCCATAGTAAGTACTCACACTTTGTTAGTATCCATGGGCTGCTATGTCTCCAGAGGCCTACTGAACCTGTTGCCACATGGCATGGCTGTCCTTCCTGTCTATATAAAATAGGCCATACTGAGCGAGCCTGTGCCCTCTAGTGGCTGGAGGAGAAACAACAGCCCACATGAGTAAGAGTACATAGCATGATTAAAGAGCACACTGCTCCCAGTGGCCACCGGGAGAACAGACAGAACTCTGCAAACGAATGCAGAATTACCATTTCTGCTGCAGGAGTCCAATCTTCACCCATCACGGCGAGCTTCGTCATAAAAGACCTTCAGAGACTGGGTCCCCCCCCTTAGACTGGGATCCACTCCCCTGGACCTGTATAGCACCCTGCAGGAAAGCACCTTGGTCAGAACAAACACTGCACAGGGTTCCATTACGCAGGGTCTAGCGCCATAAGGCTGCGTTACAGGCAAACCTTGAGGAATCTTCTCTCCTTCCAATGAGGCTCGGGTACCATCCATTTTGGCTGACAGCTTTTTCGAATGGATCTGATTGAAGTCCATGATTCTTAATAGAACCGTCCAGACCTCCAAGTATGCTCCAAGAGCACATGTATCACATCAGCGACCACCATCTTACAGACACTGGTGAAAAAACTGAGGTACTTCCTGTATAGGAGGGGTTATATAGAGGGGGGACTTCCTGTCTTTTGGGTGTGCCAGTATCCATTCACCTATAGGTGGTATATAACCCAGATAGTAATTACTATAGCTGCTCTGTGTCCCGTGATGTGATAAAGAAACAATAATAAAAGTGAATAAGACTGCCGCAAACACCGAAAAGCAAAATACGTGGCTCTAAGTGTATGAATAAAGATGATGCCGCGCTGTCCACAATAGCGTGAAAGACTAAACAATAAGTAACTCAATCAACATAAATCCGTGAATAAATTAATAAATATTATTTCTGAGTGTGTATAAATATCACATGTTAATAAGGTGACTGATGCAATAAATATGATAATATAATTTAAGTGGTAGATATATAATCCCCAGCGATGGCGAATTTATACCACAGGTGCAAAAAATTAAAAGTGAAGGTGCTCTACTTCCTGCACAATCAGTGAAAATGACTGGCGATTGGTGTCTCTTATTATAATATATGTGACACCTCAGTGCTCACAGCCCTCTCACCTTACTGCTGTGCTGTAAGGTAACAGCATTAAATAGATATCTTTCATGGGGGATCCTTGTGTCTCCTTTTTACTTTAGGGATCCACTCTGTGATGAACGCTGCCTTAGGGACTGGATATATGGCGATACTTCCTTAGATGTAATTCTGGGATATTCACCTAGTCTCCTCCGTGGTGGCAGTATATAAACAAAAGGGGCTCCGATAGTGTAATATAGTTTTTAAGGGGTGTTTCATTAAAAAAAAGCATATCTGTACTCACATTTGAAACAATACAGGGCGTATACTCGAGCAAGCTCGTATTCCGTCACTTCCGGTTAATCTGCCGCCCAATCCTGACGTGTATCATCAGGCGACTTCATCAGGGGAATCCCCATTATTTCAAATGGAGTACAAATATGCTTTTTTAATAAAACACTCCTTAAAAACTATATTATATTTGTTGAAAAAGGGGATTTAAGTGATTTTGAACGTGGCATGGTTGTTGGTGCCAGACTGGCTGGTCTGAGTATTTCAAAAACTGCTGATATACTGGGATTTTCACACACAACCATCTTTAGGGTTTACAGAGAATGGGCCAAAAAAGAGAAAATATCCAATGAGTGGCAGTTGTGTGGACGAAAATCCACACAAACACAAGAAACCTCCTGCGATTGGGAGTGGACCCAATACAATGTACGTAGGCTATATCTCAGTCCAGGTTGTATAAATGCACTTTGTCTGGCTGCCCTCTTAAGACTGGGGAAGTCTGGAACAACTGAAACCACAAAAAGACAGAGAGGGCACACAGACCTAGTGCATTATCCTAAAACCATTGCTTTATTAATGTAATAAATGGTAAGTATTATACTCACAAGATGACAAATGTAACAAGTGAATCACATAGTACAGCGTCATTAGGTCTACATTGCATCATACATATCATGTGGTAGGAAAAGGTGAAGATCCAATAGGCCAATGTGCTTAAAGGACTTGCCTCTTGTGGCTCTGAGGAAGAGGCTAGACCTCAAAATGCCTTAAACTATTGGATCTTCACCTTCTCCTTCCACATGATATGATGCAATGTGGACTTAAAGACGCTGTACTATGTGATGTGCTTGTTACATTTGTCATCTTGTGAGTATAATACCATTTATTACATTAATAAAGCAATGGTTTTAGGATAAATGCACTGGGTCTGTGCACCCTCTCTGTCACTGTGTGGACGAAAATGCCTTGCTGATGTCAGAGGAGAATGGGCAGACTGGTTGAGACGATAGAAAGGCAAACGGCAGGGCAGGGGAGGGGAGGAGAGGGGAGAGGTGGGGTGGGGTAGGAAGGAGAGGGGAGGAGAGGGGCAGAGAGGAGATTGTGTTCTCACTGAACACCATGGAACTGACAGGGAGAGAGGGAGGGGGAGATGCAGACCCGCACAGGGGACAGCTGCAATGATGGAGGCATGGAAGCAGACCATTATTTCATAGCTCAGCAGCCATGATAAACATGGTCAGTTTACAGGAGGGGAAGTCAGGACTAGGCAGGATCAACCAGGTACTGTAGAAGATATAAAAGGGAAAATTGACAAGGCAAAATGCACTATACTATAGCTTGTGCCTTAAAGGGACGGGAGCATGATTTTTTTTTTTTGGGGGGGGGGGGAGGGTGTTTCAACCACTTTAATGTGGCCCTAGCCTTATATTGGTTTATTGTTAACATGAGAAACGCAGGCCATGACCCACCAAAGTTTTGGGTGTCTATAAAACTATTGAATTTGGCCCTTAGCCCTTTATGGTACATAGCATATCTCAGATTTTTCTCCTTTTTTTTTTTATTCTACCTTTTTCTCTTCTACTCCTCATTCTTTTCATTCTCGTTCTTATTATAGCGAAGAATGAGCTCAACAAGTTACATGGATGATACTTAGTTATTAGAGGTTATGGTTTCAACATAAGTTCCAAAAGTCATAGATACAAGCGGTCTAGATACAATTACCCTTTCCGAATATGTGAATTGAACTACTATATATTTTGACTAAAGAGACAGGATTGATCATAAATTTTTTTCTTTGGAAATATAGCACACCGTAAAACCTTTAATGTATGAATACACAGAACTATGTCCATTTTGTGTATGTTCTTCTTAAGTTTTATAACTGATAATCTCTGTATGTGGAATTACTTTGTTATGCTTTTGATACCTCAAAAAAAGTTTGTATTTAAAAAAAAAACAAAAACAAAAAAAACTATGGAATTTGATTCTCCAAAAACAATATAAAATAATGGCTTTAGAGAGCATACAGGAAGATGGAAATACTTACTTCTGTATTGCATTCAGGATGCCCCACATATACTGATCTACCTCCAGACCTTCTAATAGGGCCGTTTTACTGAAAGAAACAAAACATTTATAAGTGTACAAAAACAACAAAATATTCATTTTCCACATGACCAGCTTCTGCTGTTTATAATTAGACAATGATGTACAATGATGTACAATGATGTACATTTCTACAGCTCTTACATCCAGGAAGATATGGAAGGGATGTCAACTTGGATTGCGTCTATCCTGTGTAGAAAATGTATTACACATGACTGATTAAGTCCACATCTTTAAGAGTCACAGCCTAGAAGTACATGTTACAATGACTGCTGCAGCAGGACATTACCATCATTCTAGGTAGATATAAATATTCAAGCTGGCAATAGCTCACTTATTGCCAAACAGCAAGCTCAGACTGTTGCCGATACTGGTGCATGCTGGGATTGAAAGCAGATTTCAGATCGAAGGCTGAGCAGTGACTTGTCACTTGGTGTGAAATAACATACACAAGAAATTAGGGGACAAATATTGTGAAAGGTGTTATGTGATATAAAAGCTACACATTGCAACTGGGCAATATCTATAGTCCTGTATATACTTAAATACAAAGACAGTAACTGACATGGACATTAAACACATACAAATTGTACACTCACTTGCATACAGGACACCGCCACGTTCCTCGCTCACAGTTCAGTTGCAGATAGGATTCCAGATCAAAGCACTGCACACACAAAGAGGAAAACATTATATATACACACACACACACACACAATACTGCACAAGCAATATACAAGCTGTTGATTTGTCACAATAGTTCTGGACAACACTATTTTGAAACAGGTGGTTAGTCTGATGCACTGACCTGTACATGTTTGCAGTCATGTCCCCGTGCAGGCAGCTGGATCCGTCTGAACGTGATCGGGCATTTCAATGAGACTTTAATTGCCGTCTGCTCTACTCCATCCTCTCCATTTAGTGCTGCATTACCAGATGATGCTGCTACACTGCTGAAATTTCTCTTTACTGCAGAGACAAACAAGCAGGGTGTCAGAAGAAAAGCTTGCTGTTCTCATTTCCCACTGCGCCCAATCTTGTTCTCTCCCAATGCAATATGGAAGACACTGAGTGGTCAATACTGGCAAAGATCTGCTTTTCCTTCAAACATTTTTTTAGTCATATAGATCATGGTAGGCCAGGGTTTCCCAACTTTTTTTGCAAAAGGAAGCCCTTTTTTAAGCGGGGCAGAAAAATGTGTGATTTTGCACGTGCTACCACACTGTACATGGTGTGAACAAGCCCTAAAAATAGAATTTTTATTACAGCTTACCTGTAAAATCCTTTTCTTGGAGTACATCATGGGACACAGATCCTTAAGTAATTACTTAATGGGTTATGAACCACCTTCAGGTGTTGACACTGGTATACCCAAATCAAGGAAGTTCACTCCCTATATAACCCCTCCTCCTTCCAGGAGCACATCAGTTTTTGTAGCAAAGCAATATACTTAAATCCCAAAAGAGGGGAGGAACCTCTGTGTCCCATGATGTACTCAAAGAAAAGGATTTTACAGGTAAGCTGTAATAAAAATCCTATTTTCTTTATCGTACATCATGGGACACAGAGCCTTAATTAATGGGACATCCCATAGCAATGCTAGTTGAGGGGAGGGAGAGACAACCCGCAGGGTACCCCCAGCCTTGAGGACTTAAACTGCTTCCTGCAGCATACTGCGCCCAAAGGCGATATCCTCATACCTCTTTACGTCCACCTGATAACATTTTTGTGAATGTATGTACTGAAGACCAAGTTGCGGCCTTACAGATCTGAGCCATGGAGGCCTGGTGACGCACTGCCCAAAAAGCACTAACCGCCCTGGTAGAGTGTGCCTTAACTTGAAAAAGGAATCTTACCCCTTAATTATAAGTTTGCCTAATCCACTTAGCGACAGTGTATTTCAACACTGCCTGTCCCTTCCTAGGACGCTCTGGCAGAATACTTAAGACATCAGTCTTAAGAATCTGAGCAGTTGTCTTTAAATAGATTCTCACTGCTCTCACGACATCAAGACAATGTAGTGACTTTTCTTCCCTGGAACATGGTTTTGGAAAAAATGATGGCAGGACAATATCTTGGTTCAGGTGAAAACCTGAAACCACTTTTGGCAAAAGCCTGGACGAGGGCGTAACACCACTCTGTCCTCATGAATAATCAAATATGGCTCTTTACAAGAAAGAGTAGCCAATTCCAAAACTCTCCTTGCTGAGGATATAGCAACCAAAAATACCAGCTTCCTTGTCAAAAGGACAAAGGGAATATGCTGTATCGGTTCAAATGGCTGTTTTTGTAACACTGACAAAACTAAATTCAATTCCCAAGGGCTTAAAGGTGATATAACTGACGGACTAATCCGCATCACCCCTTGTATAAAACCCCGGACTAAGAATGCGTTTTTATTTTTTACAAAAAAAAAAATCGATAAGGCTGAGACTTGGCCCTTAATAGTACTCAAGGCCAACTTAATCTCTACGCCTAATTGTAGAAAGGCAAGAATTCTGCCTATGATATATCTCCAAGGGTGTCAACCCTTGAATTCACACCAGGAAACATAAGCCTTCCAGACTCTACAATGTATAGTTCTGGAAGTTGGTTTCCTTGTATTAATCAAAGTAGAGATAACTGACCCTGAAAGCCCATTTTTTTTGTATAAAGTGAAGTCTTCCTTTAAAACTGGGAGCCTAACAAACACTGCTGACATAAATTCCCCTCCCCTCCCGGAGAGGTGCGGTAAACAGCTTCTACTGTTTGTATTTTCAGACTTGCCCTTGTTGAGCCTGGACAGGCATTCAGCCCCTGTATAGCATTACAAACTCTAAAAGTCTGGCGTACATCGCGGCCACCGCTGCCTCCTCCCGTTCGGGTCTGCATCTGTAGACCCGAATGCCATCCGCACGCGCGGACTAGTGTTATTTTTTTAAAACTAGGAGGGGGCAGGTATTGCACAGGGATGTGGCTCAAAGATAGGTGGCGCCGTGTACGGGACGTCACGTCCACGTGGCGCACACGGCGCATACACTAGGGCGGAAGACGCCTAATCAGGTTCTAACCTGAGGCTTAACACAGACGCTCTCAGTTCATAGGCTGAAGACAGAAGTCTTTCACACTAAGGGACACAGGAGCGCTGGGCATGTAAAGGTGTGTAAGCAGGCATTTCCAGTACAGGAAATATTATGGTTACTCAGCATCAAAGGCTGATCCTTTTGGTGACATTGTTTTTTGCTAAAACTATTGTTCAGCTAATACCAACATTTTTTTCTTAAAGTATTATATATATTAAATCTCTCTCTCTCTCTCTCTCTCATATATATATATATATATATATAAAAGTATAGATGGACTTTTTACAGTTCCTAGGCTTCTCCCCTTACCGTATCCTCGCTGCAGGATACTGCTATAATAGCAGATCCAAACTTCACCCATCACAGTGGGCAGCGTAGTTAAACCTTCAAAGACCGGGTCCCTTTTAATAGGGGGTCCACTCCTCTGGACCTGTATAGCACCCCTCAGGACAACTTTAGGTAATATAGCAAGACCAAAAAGAATCCTGGTTCCTAGGGTCCAGCCCTCAAATAGAAGCGTTACAGGAAAAACCTTGTTGTTCTTATGCGAGGCCCGGGTACCATCCTGTGGCTGCAGTGGCGTGGATGGATCCGGTTGTGGAGGTTTTTTAAATCCATCATGGATCCCTCCTGGAGCTCCTCAGAGCACATCTTCACTCGTGACCAACACCTTAGACACTGGCGAAAAAAACTGATGTGCTCCTGGAAGGAGGAGGGGTTATATAGGGAGTGAACTTCCTTGATTGGGTATACCAGTGTCAACACCTGAAGGTGGCCCATAACCCATTAAGTAATTACTTAAGGCTCTGTGTCCCATGATGTATGATAAAGAAATGTAGTTTATGAAGCAGAATTTTGTGGTATGTAGGTTGTAAATCCTGTCCTCCCAAATCCTTTGCTAGCACAAATTCCCTCCGCAAAATCTCTCTTCCGAGCACAAATACATCCCCCCGCATAAATCCTTTCCACTCCTAAATCCCCCCTTCCAGCTCAAATCCTCCTCCCCCAGCACAAAAGCAGTAGAGAGGACAAGAGAATCGGGAGGTGGTGTGGGCTGTATTCCTCCACCCCCAGATCCTTCCCTCCTGTCTGTACACAGGAGTTAACACAGGATCGCTAAGATCGGACTATACAGGGGTTTTATCAAAACAGGCAGCTGTGCTGTGATTTTACCGTACACCTCAATTTTTAAACTACTGCTGGACAGGGCTGTACACATGTTGCAGCTGCAATGCTTTGATTCATGGCTGAGGCAATTTTAACTCGGCCTGCAGAGTTTGATGGGAAGCACCGCCTGTCAAACTTACTCTATGAGATCAATGGGAGTGATCCAAATGCTTGGCCCAGAGTTGCAGTGTGATATTTTAATACAAAATGCCCCTTGGGTTTACAAAAAAAAAAAACAGAGCCTGGGGAAATGTGATGAAGAAAACCATACTTTTGGAGTGTATAATGCACAACTGTGATGCATTCAAAGAGAGTGAACTTACTTTTTGTGATACAATGTTCTGCTGGTAGAAGTCTCTTCTTTAGCAGACCCTGCAGTACTGACCGTACTGAAGGCCGATGAACTAACTGCAGCACGAACAAGTGTGACTGTGGAATAAAGAAGGATGCGCTATTATGGTCAGCATCAATAAAAAAATCTCATTGTTTTACTATATAATCTTATAGCATATCATCTGGAAAAAGTCTAAAAGGGTAATATAAGCCTAAACAGGACCTAAGCCGAGAAAAAAAAAAAAAAAAAAATTTAGGGTACTACAGGTGAAAAAGGAAAAGCAGCTTTTTTTATATATATATTAATACACAAATACAAAAAGTTAGAACAAAAACCTTTAAAGCTGAACTCCAGCTTTTGATATACTTTAGTTTGTTTGTCCTTCGCCAACATGTGAGGTCTCAGGATGTGCTGTATAAACTGTATGTAGCTGAAGCTATTTACAGCATACCGCACTGTGTTCCGGGTTCAAGCCAAGACTTCCAGTCTCATACAAGGAACACAGTAGTCTATCTGATCAGCGCTCAGCCATTCAGAGAAAGCAATGTATTCTAGCAATGTATACAAAGCTTCCTTTGACTGGCTGGCCAGATTGGTGGGCTGATGATGTCACAGCCTCTGACTTAGCCAGAGGAAGCTTTGTATTCACTGCTAGAATACATCGGATAGTTGGTACAGCGGCTCCTCCTGAGCTCTTCATTTTTTATTTTTTTTTGTGGTTTACCTCATCATCTCAAACAAAAATAGGATAAATTGTAACTGTGTTACCATTTGATTGTGCTATCTGAATGTTGGCATATTTTGGAGAGACACTGTGTGATTGATGTGCACCTCAGCTGCTCATACATGGATTAAAATTCAGTCGGTTCAGCAGGGACTGGCCAAATTTTGATCCATGTGTGGACACTGTGGTTGAACTACCGATCGTCTTCTGTTCACAACCACCCTGTGGGATTTTCGCTGCTCCATCAGATGCACTGCAGGGTATAGACAGCAGCGGTGATCAGTGTATTCTGATGGTGGAAAGTCTCCCTGCTGTCAGAATACAAAGACACGGTGCGGAAGGAGAAATCGGGTTAAATTTTTGTTTTTTGTTCAACCTGCTGGTTGAACGAAAAAAAAAAAAGTTAACTCATTTATGAGATGCCCAAGTTAGTTATATATGTTGTATAATGCTGACAGAAGACTGTTATAATATTATAACCAGTTATTGATCTTGCTTAATAGTTTAGTTTACATATAGGAAATCAGAGATGATGATTCCAATGCCACTTTATAGTCTAGTGTTGATTTCTTTAGAACATTTCAATATCAATAACACATCACGTGCAAATGTATGGAGAAGTCTCGATCAGACAGATAACACTTACACAGCAACAGGCAGTGACAGTAATCTGGATAGTGTTGCGGCCCGGTTGGCAGACATGTTTGAGGTGTAGGGGTTTGTGGGAAGTCTTGTTGTCACCCCTCTCAATGGTGAGAGGTGTGGCATTGACACTGACTTGTACAGATGCTGGCCAGTTGGTGTTCATCTGACGATCTTCATGGTGGTAGCATTTAAACTGCAGTTCCAGGTCAGACCTGTTTAGGATAGCAGAATATGTATGAAAAAAAATTGTATAGAACACATATTACGTAGTTGGTAAGGTTGAAGACACCGCCATCCAGTTCAACCTGGATGTGTGCGAGTGTGAGTCACTAGCAATCTCAATGTACATTGCATTAGCTAAGAAACACATCCTTACCTCTCTTACAGTAAAGAAACCCTTACTCAGTTTATAATAAAGAGTGACTAGCTCTCCTAGGTTTAAAGGGGGGGCCGTGCCACATCCAATAGTATATATACAAAGAGAGAGGGTTCCCCTAAATGGATTTTACCAGCACTTGCACAGGAGTTATGTATAGTAGAGTAGTACAAACTCATATAAAGAATAAAAAAATATTTTTATTTATTTAAATATTCTCATATGAACAATCATAATGTCCACAATGTTTTTAATATATGAGAATCTTTAAATAAATAAAAATATTTTTTTATTCTTTATATGAGTTTGTACTCCTCTACTATACATAACTCCTGTGCAAGTGCCGGTAAAATCCATTTAGGGGAACCCTCTCTCTTTGTACCCTTACTCAGTTTGAACTGCTTCTTGTCCAGCTTCATTGTGTGGCTGCATGTTTTGTTTTCTTAGAGACCTAAGATTAATTGGTTTTCCTCCAATGATATAGTAACTATTTAAATATTTGTATATTGTGACCATATACCCTCTTAAGTTTCTCTCCTCCTGGGAGAATACGTTTAATGTACTGTAGTTGTTCCTCATAACTGAGGTCCTCCAGCACCCTTATTACCTTTGGTGCCCTTCTCTGGACTCTCTCCTGTTCAAGGACATCCTTAATGGCATACTCAAGATGTGGCCAAACAAGAGTTTTGTAAAGTGGTAAATTACAGTTTTATTTATTGAGTAAATAACCTTTAAATGCATGCTAATAGTATACTTATAGTCTGCTGGCCTTGCTTGCATGCATGGCGCTGAATGCTATTGCTGAGTCTATCATCTACTAGGATCCCAAAATCCCTTTCCATCCTCGATTCCCCCAGAGGTTATTCCCCAACAAGTAACTTGCATTTATATTTTTATTTTAGCCACTCCTCTATTTTAAATTAGGTCTTCTTGTAAAGTTGCTATATCTTATTGTAAAGTTATTGCCCTGTTTAGTTGTTTATCATCAGCAAACACGGAGGTTATTTATTTCAATCTCTATATTGTTTATGAACAATTTAAACAGAATTGGTCCCAGGACAGAGCCTTGGCGCACCCCCCTCCCCCGGGGCACCCACCCCCCCACAGCTCACAACTCCAGACCAATCAGAAAATATGCCATTAATCACCACCTTCTGGACACACTCCTGCAACCATCTCTTCAATACAAAAATACCCTAATTTGTAAATTAAATGCTTATGGGGTACTGTATCAAATGCTTTAGTGAAATCTAGATACACTATGTCCGCAGGCCTTCCGCTATCCAAATTACAGCTTACCTCCTTATCGAGGGTTTAAAGTTTTTTGTCTTCCATAAATCCATGTTGGCTACTACTATTCTTATCAGCAAAATCTTGGTTATAGTCCTTTATCATTCCTTTCAATAGTTTACATACTGTTGATGTTAAGCTGACTGGTCTGTGATTCCCAGGTATATATCTTGGCCCTTTTTTGAATACTGGTACCATGTTTGCTTTTCTCCAATCAGCTGGTACAATTTCAGGTCAGTAAGCTTTCCTTAAAAATTAGGAACTGGTCCTTTTCTAGTAATTTAAAGAGCATGCATAGTGGTACTCCATATATTTTTTTCATTTAATTATTATGTTTAGGAAGGAGTAGACACTCCTTTAGGCAGATGAACATGGAATTATACAAATACATTTGTCATATTTGCCCTTTTGCCACCAGTAGGCAGCAAGTGAGAGCCTGGTATTCTAGTGCTTAAAGTATAACTGAAGGCAAAACTTTTTTACGTTTTGGACAGAGTGGAAATGGTTTTTATTGCCATTTGTGCCACTTTCTATTTGTCCTGGGAGATACACCCTATTTGTCTGATTTACCTATAATCATTGAAAGTAAAGTAAAAGAAAATCCCAAATTTTGGGTTGTCCCCATAGATGTAAGATGGGAAATCTTCCAATGGAGGCATTGGTGTTGCGACAAGGGATTCCCTGCAGAGATTTCCACTCAGTTTCAGTTTTCCCTAGGGACGGGAAGTGAAGGTAAGTCTTCCTAATGGGACACAGACGGCAAAAAAACTATATACTGCAGTGTTGTAAATACAGACCTACATAGCAGGATCTCAGATTACAAAAGTATGCAAGTCTGGGGAGTTATGGTGTACACATAGGTGGCACCACATCCAATTAGAATGCACAAAAAAAACCTGTCATCCATAGATGGACTTTTGAGGTGCTCCAAGAAAGTCACAAGATTTTCCTTGTATGTTCTGTTGATGATGCAGTGAGATCTATTTTTGGATGTGGGTTTAACTATGTACAGTACTTTAGGGGATACACCGGTATCTTTAAACTCTAAGTATTTGGTTAAATGTTCTCTAAATAAAACATAAAATAAAAATAAAAAAGATTTAGAATGAATTTCAGGAGGTGAGGATATATGGTTCATACATATAAGCAGGAATGTTTGTTACTGAGAAGTAAAGAACCACTGTCCCCCTCTCCGGTTGTAGGAAGGATATAAATATTTTTCTTAAGGGCAACTTTGAGGTATTTATTGGGTTAATGTTGTAGATCCATCCGTTGATAGAGTAGTAGTAATTGGTCTTTATTTTTATGTAATTTTCCATATCTAACCACTTGTTCAAGGGAGTGATGTCCCTCAGTTTTAATGAAGTTTTAATTCATATAAGGGAGAATTAGCCCGCTTTTAAATGTGTGTGGAGGAGAAATCCTCATTTTAATATTAGTACTATTGGATTAAAAGTTTTGATATGTATATTAATATTATGACTAATGGAACCTTACATGCTCTGCTGCATTGTAATAATAATGTATGGTGCGAGAGGGGACACAGGGAGCGCGCAGGCGCAGTAAGGTTATGTCCGCTCGGATCGGGAGCGGAGGGTATAAAGGAGTGATTGCCGTGCCGTGTAGCCAATCCCATGATTAAGTCTTCATGACGAAACATGTCGGGGCGTGGCTACACGGCAATCGAACGCTTGTGACGTAGGACGCTGTGACAGGGAGCGCCATACGAGGAAGTGCGGAAGTGGGTCCTAGCTACACCAGGGATCGGGTGAGACAGGTATTAGAGAGCGCAGTACCTGGGTCCGCCGCGACCACCATACACTGGTTTTACTGTTTGGAGTTTTGCTGTGACAGCTTGCTGTGCTGTTTTGAGCTTGCAGTGAATTTTAAAGATAGCTCTTTATCATTACACTCTGGATATGTAAAGGTGAACTATTGGAGACCATTTATTTCCCCTTTTTGTGTGGGATAAAGCTTTGTGGCCCAACACAAGAGTATGGGTGAAAGGAGCTGGTGAGTTTATTAACCTAAGGGGAGTGGATTCACAGTCACAGAGGTGCGGTGGAAGAGTTATTTGAAGTGGAGATTTACACTGTATCACGTCACGGATCAATACTTTTGGACTTTTTTTTAAACATTTGCGGACTTATATACACTGGTGTTTATATATATTTTTTAATTTATATATATTTTTGTGTACAGTTATGATATTCACGTAATTGGTTATGCGCACTATTTTTGTGAATATAGATCATATTTTGATGCACAGTAGTAGGAAGGAGTGAGAATATAAGTTTATCACTGGTGGATTATTTAATTTCATCACTCTTTTATTTCATTTATGATTAGGATTTTATTTAGCGCTGCTATTTGAGTTCACTTGGGGCTAGATTTTGGTGAATCAAATTTTTTGCATTTATGGTTGTTACACTTCAAGCAGCAGCTTAGATTCAAGCTTCATTTTCCATCAGCGCAGCGTTTTGGGTGTAGGAGGGGGCGGATTTTCTATATACCCGATTTTGACATACAAGATACAAAACAATGAAAATATGGGAGAATACACACCCCTCATACAATTTTATTTGTACAAAATTATAAAAATATACACAGCCGTCACAAAAAAAAAACGTACTGAATACATTTATTGGCATAGGCTATACCTCCCTGGTAATAAGAAGGTAACATAGTTTTATTTATATTTATACAAGTGATCTGCATTTTTTATGTGTGATATATGTATTTCATGATGTATTTGACAAGTATAACAATATTGTTCGAGTTGGTGTTTATCTTTTACATATATTCGGTAACGCTGCATAACTGTTGACCTCTTTGTATGTCCTCCAGAGGAAGCAGGTTGTAGATCCTGCGAAACACGTTGAGGAATATGTTGATGGAGAAACAGAACGTGTATTAAGTAGAATCTGTTTTTTTGTAATGGCAAAACTATGTTACCTTATTATTAAAGAGAGGTATACCTATGCAGATAATTGTATTGAGGATGTTTCATATACTTTTTGACAGCTGCATATAGTTTTATAATTTTCTACAAATAAAATGTTATCTGGTCACTTTCTTGGGGCACCTCAAAAGTCCATCTAGGGATTCAAATTTGGGGTTTTGAGGATCTCAGATTATACAAACACACAGGTGAATGAATGATTGAGAGGAGGGAAACACATTCTCCTCCTCAGTTATGTAGACACAGTCAACTGCAGAGCTAGTGCTGGGCTTTCTTATCAGACAGCAGGCACTGTAGCATAGAAGCACCGTGCATTAAATGTTAATTTGTAAAATCCTAAAACAACTATAATTTATCTTTAAAGAACATGAGTCCTGTTTAACAGAGTTCTCCAATGAATAAGAACAGCACAGCTAGGTTAAGTTAAAACACACACACTTACCTCCACATGAGGGTCTGATGGACGGTCGGTCGTAAGTGGAACACATGATTGCTGACGGCAAGGTTGTGCTCCAATCGGAAGGGCTCCAATACTACTCCATCCCGCACAGGAAACGTCAGACGAAGTTCATCTGTGTGGCTGGCTGAGATCGAAGAAGGAGAGAAAGTGTGAACTTTCCCTTTTGCATCTGCAGTGCGACAATGTAAAAAGGCGTAAGCAAAGCTCAGGGGAGCAGAGACCCCTAAAGGGTCACTGATGCAGCAACATTAGGAACCCAAGAACAACTTGCAAATATTACAATAAAACTGTTATATGAGGCACCTGGAAAACTGATGAAACCTTTGTAAAACTGATATGTACAAAGAAGCATTTGCTCACAAAGAAATAAAAGATAGGTGTGTGGGCAATGTGCCCCACTGTTCACGGTTATACCAACTCAACTTATATTTACAGAAGTCACATCACTATTGGTGACTACTATTTGTGTGACTTTTATTTCACCTGCTACAGGTAACACTGTGGTTACAAGAGTAGGTACGATGACCTCAGGTAACTGCCTCTTAAGAGGTCTAAAACAGCCATTGCTAGTTATCTGGATTCAAACAGTGAGCACATGTGTGAAGGTACAGCATCCAATCAGCTGGCTGTCATAGACTGTTAATTGTAGACTTTTTTCTATCTGTGAGTTGAAACTTGAGACAAGGCAGAGCATGCTGCATCCCAAAAGTAAACATGATGTGATGCAAAGTAGCAGTACTAGCAGCTTGCAGCTTACACATAGAGCCAAGTAGGCTTCTATCCTGCATCAGCTGTGTTGCAACAGTGAAACCAGTAGGGAAATTGCCTTAAAACAAAGCAGAGGGGAAGCCCAGAAATGTTCTCAGCTCTGTGGCCTATAATTACTTTCAGTGTCACTAACTGGTGAGACAATCTACTTACAACAGCACTTGGGAGCTGAGGTTTGTCCTTACTAAAGACATAAATATTTCTAAAGTAAATCAATTTGGAGTGTTTTGTGGGGCTTGCATTCAATCTGTCACACATTCATCATACATTAGCACTATAGGAAATTAGGTTTACATCATTTGCTTATATTTGGCTGCCAAGTACATAAACGAACATAAAAATAGGAATTTTGTGCTCACCATAAAATCCTTTTCTTGGAGTCTATTGAGCGACACAGCTTGATGATAATTAAGCAACCTACTGTTATATTGTTGCCCATCATGAGAAATGGACACTAGGAACATAGAAAACTAGTCAGCCTTGAGGCTTTAACACCTCCAATATCACAACCTGCTTAGTTGTGGCAAGAAGCCCAAGAAAGAATAGTATATATGAGGTGAGGAAGCCGTGTTCCTCAATGAACTCCAAGAAAAGAATTTTACAGTAAGTACAAAAATCTTACGTTCTCTATTGTTCATTGAGGGTCACACTTTGATGATAATTAGGCAATCTAGCAAAGTCTCCTCATCAAGGTGAAATGCAGAAACCACTGATGATTAAAAAGGTTTATTGTTTCAAAACAACTTGCTACTAACACTGAAAACCTTCTGGTCTAAACGATGGCCACAAGAAAGGCCACCTTACGGATAAGAACGCCTAGGAGATAGGTTCAAAAGGAGGGCTTTGTGTCACCAACAATACTATATTAAAATCAAACAGTTGGAAAGCAGGCCTAACAGGCATTATAACCCCATAAAAGTATGAATTAGAAAAAGAATAGCAAGAGGGCGTTGAAAATGAACAGTGCAGACACCTAATCCTTGAGGATGCTAGGGACCAAATGTTTTTCTACACTCAACTGTAAAAACAAATCAGGCCTTGAATTTACAGATCTGGTCAATCTGGTGTACACCACAGAGTGTCCGCTAATAAACAAACTGATTGTCCTTAGGACCAATAACCCTGAACAGTTAAAGGAATGAAACTCCTCTGCACCCTAGAAGACTGGCATCCACCAGGAAAATCCTCCACTGCAGGGGGGGAGGGGGGGGGGAATCTGCTCTCCAATAACGCCAGGGACATCATAATAACTGGTTCATCTTGTCCAGAGACTTTATGGGGTTTATTTACTAAAGCTGGAGAGTGCAAAATCAGGCTCACTTCTGCATAAAAAACAATAAGCTTCCAGGTTTTATTGCCAAAGCCTAATTGAACATGCTGAGGTTAGAAGCTGATTGGTTTCTATGCAGAAGTGAGCCTGATTTTGTACTCTCCAGCTTTAGTAAATAAACCCCCATTTGTCTTGTGTGGTGATAATGTGCAGTTGCAAGATTCTTGAGTTGAACTAAGCAAATGGAACCGCTTTGAAGGTGGATGCCATCATTTCCTGCACTCGCTTTGCAGAGAAGACCAACAGCGAAATTTGAGTGGTTGAACCTGACTGCAGTGTTGATCATTTCCCGAGGAGCAGAAAGTCTTTAGCCTGAGGGGTATCCAAGGACCTCTGGACCTTGGAAATAAATGAGCACTAGGCTTTGTTTCCCTCCCATGCATGCACAGTCTGCTCACTTTCATCCCAAAGAATTGGGAGAGAGAGTGCAATCTAAGCTGCGGGTGTAGGAATTGCAGTGATTCCCAAAACCACTCGCAGTGAAAACACACTGCCATGAGTAAATGCACAGGGATACCAGTCATTCTAAATGGCACCCCCACCCATGTACAAAAGCAGAGCATTTGTGTATGCGGGAACTGTAGGGAAATCGCATGGTCAATTTGCAGGCCATGTTTTGAAAAAGGTGTACCTTTTTCTGAGGGAAATGTAGGCACAGCAGCCCATTCAAATGAATGAGCTGCCATGAACGAGCAAGCGTGGCCAGGACACACGCATGGGTGTGAACTGAGTTTAATCGCAAGCTAACCAAGCCCAGGCACAAAGGAAGAGAAAGAACAGCAGACTCCTTTAATTTTAAGTTTGAATGCACTATCAGAAAAACTGTCTTTTTCTGTTTTGGCGGAAAAACTGCTGATTGCTATTCAGCTATTTGGGTCTCCTACACTGAGTAGAGGGACTCAGCATATGACTTCGATTCATCTGGAGAATCCCTGACAGCATCAGAAAGAAGGCATCTCTGTGTTAGCTTCTGCTGGGAAAGATGACAGTGAATGTTTTATTCCTAAGCAATCAAATGCTTAAGGGAAGTACCACTTAAAGTAAACAATTTGGTAAAAATCTTACCCGTGCACATGCAGTTTAACCTTTCAATGCGGTTAGTCTCTGTTATCTCAGCACTAATTCTCGAAATTTCCAGTTTTTATGGGAAAGAGTTAACAGTGGACAGTGCAGTCTAGAGCCAGTCTGTTAGCTTGTAGAAAGGAAGAGAGGGGGCGATGCAAGGCGTGCTTTGCCTTCCTAGGGTATGGCGCGGTGATGCTTCCAGTGTAGGGAGACACAACTCTGATGCATGCATACAAGGGCGACACCATAGGATGCCAAAAAGAAAGGAACCATCCTGAAAAAGGAAACCTGGGGCAATGGCCATGGCAATAGCTTAAGCAGGAACATTGACAAGGATAGAAGACGAAGAAGCTGCATACACAGTAAGTGATTAAATATGATGCTGAAAGAGGAATGAGGATTTAAATTTCACTTTAACAGAAGGGTGGGCACCCTACAGCTGCAGACATGTACCTTAAATATTTAGAACTACAGCAAGAATACTACCACAATGGAATCCTCATGGACAAGCGTGTTGCTTACACCCACTGTGTCCCTGAGAGCAGAGGAAGAAAAGGCTTATTGCAGTAGTGCACACAAAATTGTGGCACAATGCTCCACCACTGAGCATGCAGATGTGTGACCCTTTAAAACCTGACGTGCAGTTCTTAAACAGCGTGCCACTCTGCAACTGCAGTGTCAGAAATAACACTGCAGAGAGCACTTTCTGAGGCTGCTGTGTCTTCTATTGCTGCCACTGGAAGTGTTAGATTCCAGTCGGTCTGAGACAAAGCTACTCAGAAAGGAAAGAAGAGTGGCTGATGGAGATGTCCTTCGCGCTATTTACGAGTAACAGTGAAAATGTGTAAAAAGTGACAAAGAGGAAAATGTTTTAAATAGGTGATAATAATAATGAACGTAGTGTGATGATGTCTTATGAAGACAGCAACAAAATCAGCAAGTGTTCAAATTACACTTCAATGAAATAATAAAAGTGAGGAGATCTCGCGCATAAAATCTATTCACACATGTAATAATAAAAAATTGATAAACACGATGGGTGAAAATACTGTGAAAAAATAAATAAACAAACAATCTCACACTGATCAATATGAATGGATACCCAACTAAAGTGAACTATGTTAGGTATCTGTGTATCAAAAAAAATAAAAATTAAATAATTATATACCGGTAGTTCATAAAGTGAACAGATGTAGGACTGAACTTGACTGTGTAGCTTTGTAAGTGAGCTGGAATCAAATGAACTGAGTAGATGGATAAAAGTTCATAATAATCTTAATGTGAAAAATCCCGCTAACATCAGGCTCTCAGAACTCTCACCTTAAAATGGATATATTCAGGCATCAATAGGTGTCTTATATTGGGACTGTATAATGCATCTTAGTTGTGTTCAGGCTCTCATCTGTTAGTGGCTGAGTACTTTTGCTTCCCGTTCTTCATAAAAGGATATACCTATTAGAACAGATTCCACCAAGGCTCAATCGGCCCGGTGGAATAAAGAAGGGGAAAGAAAAAAGCCTCTAATGGTGTAGTATGGGATGAATAAATCAGCTTTATTTAGGCTAAAAAGTGGTCTTAAAAAGTGGTCTCTTACATTAAAAACAATTAAAATCGCATGAAAATAGAAGGAGGGGCGTTTGAGGCGCCTCCTTACGTGACTTCCGGTTTGCGTCTGCTCTCCGCCACGCCCTACGCGTTACATCACCGCTCGTGACTTCATCTGGGGACTTGTTTATTGTTTATTTATTTTTTCACAGTATTTTCACCCATCGTGTTTATCATTTTTTTATTATTACATGTGTGAATAGATTTTATGCGTGAGATCGCCTCACTTTTTTTAAAAGAAGAGTGGCTGGTATGCACACGCTATTGTGCTGCCTGTCATCAAGTCCTGCCCTCAGAGGAGGAGTGGCAGGAATTTCAAATGACTTTTGGGCAGAAATCTGACTGGTTGCCAGAGCACAGCATAAAAGGTCAAAGGGTGGTTTGAGTATAGTATAACAATGAACTGGGAAAGCCTGTGTTCATTGGCTAACTGGAGGGACTTCCAGGATCTCCAATATAGAGGAAATCTTCCAACTGAGTCAAAAAATAGAGCAGATAAGAAGGAGACATCCATTCCCCTGAGGACATGTAGTGTAACTTAGTGTAACTGAGCTGGTGTGATGCGAGATGGGTTATTGTTTCAAGGGGGCTGTGCTTCAGTTCTCTATGTACCTAGTGTCCATTTCTTCTATAGGTGGCAGTATAACTCTAGGTTGTTTAATTACTCTCAAGCTGTGTCCCTCTGTGGACAACAGAGAAAAAAAAAAAAAAAAAGATGTTTAAACATTATCTTTAAAGCATGGCATGTATTAGCAAAACACTCACTTGGTGGTGGAGGTAAAGCACTCATGTTGGGCTTGATGTCTGGAGGAAATGGAGGCTTGACATCTTGACTGGGTGACAGGTATGGAGGGATACTGCTGCCAGGTGTCATAGGTGGTGTGGGGTTTCCAGGAACAGGTGAGTGGGGGTAATTTCCAACAGGACCCGGTCTGGAGGGCTGCAGAAGACATGAAATGAATGAAAATGAATTTTAAAGATGCCATTCTTGGCCTAGACACCCTCATTTTTCCCACATTCACTGGGCTAAAATCCATGATAAGGTCAGCTTTAGTAAATATTATTTATTGCAATGTATTTTCCAGCTACAATGTATAAGAAACAGAAGCTACAATCAGACAATATATTCCATTTATACTTTTTGTTGTTTTTTTTTTGGGGGGGGGGTTTATATATGTATCAAATATAATGCTTTGTTGTCAATTAAAGTATCCATTTTTATATTAAACAAAGTAACAGACTGCTTCAGATGGCCCTGCTGGCCAGGACCTTCGATAACATGAATTCTCTAAAACACCCCACTACTGTGTCCTGTTCATTATGGCACTAATACAATAAAGAATGGGTAAAAGATACCTGTATGCCTAGTTTTGTTGTAAAGTGCTGCTTAAGTAGAGAAACAGATGGCATTGCAAATTGATATACATCCACAGGGGCACTGCTAAACTCCTCTGTGTTCTGATGCCAATATAATTTATATCACCACAACATCACTTCTTTAATAACATCCACTACAGCAGGCATCACTAAAAGGCGGACCATGGTCCGGATCAGTACCGAGCGACAGTCCCATCTGGACCACCGCAGTCGATGCATTTAGGAGCTTGGTCCCTTACTCTCCTTTGCCTGGTTGCTCTGTAGATTCCGTGGCTGTTTATTTCCCCCTTCCACTGCACTATAATCTTCGCAGCAGGGAAGAGGATGGGCGAGGCAGCAGGTCTAGATGGAGGATAGGAGCTGCAAGTGGGTGATTGGTTGCTAGGATGCTGGGCAGACCAGTGGAGGGAGAGGGAAGTTAGCAATAAGAAAGAATAATAACTCTGTTTAGACTCTTCTCAAACCTTTCCTCAAGTCCCACCAACAATGTTTGTTTTACAGGAAACTTCACAAATATTCTGTGTCTTCTGTGTCTGAGAATGTAATTAAACTAGCTGTGAGGATATCCACAAAACAAAGTGACACATTTTTAAGCCCAACCATAAATTTTTTTTTTCTAGTTTTAAATGTAGTTGGATAGAGTTAGAAACACTGTCAGTTTTTTTTATTATTGCCTGTGTCACTACTGAGGATCTGAGTGGAAGTCCCATCAGGCGTCACTAAACAGGTATCACCATTGGACGAATACCCCTCCTCCCCTGCTATGGCGACATCCTTAAAATTTTGGATCTCCCTTGTACTGTTGGTCACCAGGATAGAAAGTGATAGGAAATCTCCCCAGCAGCCACACAGATTGCAATAACAATCTGAAGAAGGTTCTAATCTTTCCACATGCTAAAACTAAATGTAAAAACTACAAAATTCAATTTGGCTGGAGCTCCACTTTAATGTGGTTGTAAACCCTAACATACACCCAGTGAAGTAACTGGCCTCAAGTGATACACAGAGATACAACAAATAATTTGACATAAGTTGTACCTGTCTATCTCCAATCTTCTCTGCTCTACATGTGTTTAAATCCAGAATTTTTACAGCTTGTCTGAGCTTTCAGAAAAAAGGGACAGAGCTTAGGTTACACTCTGTAAAGCTCAGTAATGAGAGCTCTGAGAGCTGATTGGAGGGAAGGAACAACCCCCCCCCCCTTTCACACAGGAACAGAACTGAGGCTGTCAATCAGCTGAAGATCCGTCCCCCGTCACCATTTTTCTCTCGGTGTCAGGAAAACTTGTCAGAAGTGGTTAATGCCGATAGCAGAGGAATGAAGCAGCAGACAGAAATTATACTGTTGGTGCTATATAAATTTTGTATAATAATAATAATGTCTGAAGTTTACAACCACTTTAAAAGAAGTATGGGTTTGGGGTTTTTTCCCCCATGATACTTACCTAGATGGATGCAGCATCGGTCCGATGCTGCATCTGTCCCCTGGCGCCTCTGCACTGAGAACCGTGTGATCGAACATCGCCAATGACTCGGTTCTCACAGCTCCCGGAGCAGAGAGCTGTAGACTGTCAATCAGCAGCTCACCGCTCTGCTACTCCACAGCGCTCCGCCACTGGAGCGCTGAGCTGTGATGGGGCAGGGAACGACCGTTTCAGCCTCTCAGCGGCTCGCTGAGAGGCTGGGACAGGTGTCAGTCCAGGCACCTGGTGGACCCTGACTTCCATTGTTGGGATGACGCGGTGCCTGGACTGATTTCTGCTACGTCAGTCCGCTCTTTGCTGAAAACGGGTCACAGGAGTGCAAAACTGATTGCACTCCTGTGACCCATAGGAGAAGCCCAGCCAAAATGAGCATAGGCTGGACTTCTCCTTTAAGGATAGGTTTGAGAAACACTGATTTGTATTTCACTCTACTTCCAGTACAACAGAAGTATGAAAGTAAACATACATGGTAGAGCTGCATGATTCTGGCCAAAATGAGAATCCCGATTTTTTTGCTTAGAATAAAAAGATCACGATTCTCGCGACGTAAAATCTTTCACACTATACAAAACTAACTTTTTTTTTTTAATTCATTAAAGTAATTTTTTCCAAAAAATTGCATTTGAAAGACCGCTGCGCAAATACAGTGTGACATAAAATATTGCAACAACCACTATTTTATTCTCTAGGGTGTCTACTAAAAAATATATAATGTTTGGGGGTTCTAAGTAATTTTCTAGCAAAAAAAATGATTTTAACTTGAAACCAACAAATGGCAGAAAAAGGTTTAGTGTTTAAGTGGTTAAACGTTTTTCACTTATACACAAAGTCTATTTCATTGACAAATTGTTACAATGTTTATACTTAAGTTAAACTGATAAGAATGTTTTGATTCTTGGCTGACTGCCCAGTTTTTCTCTTCCTTCCTTTTTGAGGGCTGTGGCTTCAGAAGAACAGCAAGAAATCTTTGCATAGAAAGAATTGTAACACTTTAGTCAAGATCGCGATAACGATTCTTGACGATTAATCGTGCAGCTCTAAGACATGGAAATACTAATGCAGTAACCAAGTCTATAGAAAATATCAATTAGCTACATACTGTAATCAACAATGAAAACAAATTAAAAGATAGCTATTTACTCCTTTCAAGTGAGAAAAATCACTTACAGTGAGCTTTCCAGTCATAGCCGATTTGTGCCAAAAACACTCCAGCAGCAACAAGTTTGGCAAGGTTTTTTTTTACACTCTGCTGTCAGTACACATTGCATGGCTTCAGAGAGGTGGGACCCGCCAGTCCACTGCGGTCAAGTGACTGGGACTCTGATAAGGTGATGCAGTAGGAACAATACCGCCGCAGTGTGAGCTGAGGCCCTATTGTTGTTTATACATAAGATCATACAAAATATTCTATTATAATACATGTCAAAAGAATAATGTGAACCCACAAATGGCCTGTAAGCAGACTGCAGGAAGCAGAAGAAAGAATTAACACAGATTTAACAGAATACAAATAAAAACAGAAAAGTCAAACATTAAACAAAGCAGAAAATTCAGTTTGGCTGGAATCTGGGATAAGAAAAGTGTAGCCTCTGGTGCTTCCTTCATACGCTCGCTCTCTATAATATATATATATATATATATATATATATATATATATATATATATATATATATATACACACACACACACACACACACACACCTGTGCTTTGCCCATAGTGTCCCTCTCCTTAGCAGGATATTCTCACCTTTGGTTCACCTAGAAATATCCAAAAGTTTGGGGTATGGAGGAGCATTTGACATTGCTGGTGCTTGCTGATTAGTGTTGAAAAAATGATCCGCACTCCAGTTGTTGCTCTTAAAATTTCTTCATTTTATTAAATAGCCACAGTGAACAAACGCAGATTAAGTCAGTTGACGTGTTTCAGTCTATAAGGCCTTACTCAAAACCACATTACAAACATAAAACTTTGAAATAAATAGTAGCTCTAAAGATCACAGGCTCCACCCATTACTTGTCTTGATTGACCGCAGGCAATTATCCAAAAAAAAAAAGAATCAGCTGCAATACATATAGGGTGATCCATGTGTATGCCACTAATTTTCACACACTTTGTAGTGATAATATGCACATGTATGTACACACACGTGCATACATTCATATGCGTATACACATATGCATA
This sequence comes from Aquarana catesbeiana, assembly GCF_042186555.1. Taxonomy (NCBI): domain Eukaryota; kingdom Metazoa; phylum Chordata; class Amphibia; order Anura; family Ranidae; genus Aquarana; species Aquarana catesbeiana. The sequence goes on from NC_133331.1 coordinate 201,353,143, forward strand.
AGAGAACACGCCATAAAATTCAAAAAACATTAAACAAAAAAAAGATGAAAATAATAATCCAGGTATGTGAAAAAAGACCCCAGAGGAGAGAAAGGGAAAAAGGAAAGGGAAAAAGGAAAGAAAAAAAAGGAGAGGAGGCTCTGGGGAGAGGCATTCTTAATGTAAGTGCAAGTCCAGATCCCACCTCAGGTTTAACCCCTGAGGGGATCTAGTTTTTAATCTAAAAATCCACCATGTTTCTCTCCCCATCACCTCTTCTGGGCGAGTGAGACAACCCAGGAAAAAAATGAGTAAAAATCACCCTGATATTCTCTAAAGTGACATGTTGCATTTGAAATATTTCTAGCATTTGGATTATTTGAGTCACAGTAATGTTCCCCTGTACAGGCTCTCAAAGGATGTGTGGTACAACCTACATATTGAAGGCTGCATGAAATGCAGGTGATCAGGTAAATTTCAATGAACTCTTCATCTGTGGTTGTGGCAACAAACGTTTTGCCCAAAAGACACAAATTACAGTATCTACAGGTTTTTGAATTACAAGGGTAACTTCCAGGATAGGAGAGCCAGGTGGGTTGGCATTGTTTACAGTGCCTTGCAAAGAGTATTCACCCCCCTTGGCTTTTTACCAATTATGTTACATTACAGCCATTAGTTCGATGTTTTTTTAATCTGAATTATATGTGATGGATCAGAACACAATAGTCTAAGTTGGTGAAGTAAAATTAGAAAAATATATACATAAAACTAATTTTTCAGAAATAAAAAAACTGATAATTGGCATGTGTGTATGTATTCACCCCCTTTGTTATGAAGCCCATAAAAAGCTCTGGTGCAACCAATTACCTTCACAATTAGTGAAATGATGTCCACCTGTGTGCAATCTAAGTTTCACATGATCTGTCATTACACATACACCCCTTTTTGAAAGGCCCCAGAGGCTGCAACACCTAAGCAAGAGGCACCACTAACCAAACACTGCCATGAAGGAACTCTCCAAACAAGTAAGGGACAATGTTGTTAAGTACAAGTCAGGGTTAGGTTATAAAAAAAATATCAAAATCTTTGCTGATCCTTAGGAGCACCATGAAAGCCATCATAACCAAATGGAAAGAAAATGGCACAACAGCAAACCTGCCAAGAGACGGCCGCACACCAAAACTCACGGACCGGGCAAGGAGGGCATTAATCAGAGAGGCAGCACAGAGACCTAAGGTAACCCTAGAGGAGCTGCAGAGTTCCACAGCAGAGACTGGAGTATCTGTACATAGGACGACAATAAGCCGCACGCTCTATAGAGTTGGGCTTTATGGCAGAGTGGCCAGAAGAAAGCCATTACTTTCAGCAAAAAACAAAATGGCACGTTTTAAGTTTGCGAAAAGGCATGTGGGAGACACCCAAAATATATGGAGGAAGGTGCTCTGGTCTGATGGGACTAAAATTTAACTTTTTGGTCATCAAAGAAAACGCTATGCCTGGCGCAAATCCAACAAATCACATCACCCAAAGAACACCATCCCCACAGTGAAACATGGTGGTGGCAGCATCATGCTGTGGGGATATTTTACAGCAGTCGGGACTGGGAAACTGGTCAGAGTTGAGGGAAAGATGGACGGTGCTAAATACAGGGATAGTCTTGAGCAAAACCTGTACCCACTCTGTGTGTGATTGGAGGCTAGGACGGAGGTTCACCTTCCAGCAGGACAATGACCCCAAACACACTGCTAAAGCAACACTTGAGTGGTTTAAGGGGAAACATGTAAATGTGTTTGAATGGCCTAGACAAAGCCAAGAACCTCAATCCAACAGAAAATCTGTGGTCAGACTTAAAGGTTGCTGTTCACAAGTGCAAACCATCCAACTTGAAGGAGCTGGAGCAGTTTTGCAAGAAGGAATGGACAAAAATCCCAGTGGTAAGATGTGGTAGCCGCAAAAGGTGGCTCTACAAAGTATTGATTTTAGGGGGGTGAATAGTTATGCACATTGACTTTTTCTGTTTGTTGTTTGCTTCACAATAAAAAAAAACATCTTCAAAGTTGTGGCCATGTTCTGTAAATTAAATGATGCAAATCCTCAAACAATCCATGTTAATTCCAGGTTGTGAGGTAAAAAAAACACGAAAAAATGCCAAGGGGGTGATTACTTTTGCAAGGCACTGTAGATGAGAAAAGACTAGGCGATAGTGCAGTCCCCTAATGTGGGCACACGTCAGCTAGAAAATGGAAACCTGCTTGCAATATTTCATTTATCTTTATCGTATACAATATTAGTCAGAATAATAAAAACAATCTGCCATTTGATGATATTCTTGGGAAAATGTAGTTACAAACGTAATAAGTTTGCCCATTCTTCTGTTTCTAGAGTTGTTGTAAGATTTATTCTTATTTTTATGCTCTCTCTTGGTTTTAGGCTTATCTGACAGTAATTCCTCTCTGTCCATTATCAAAACCCTTCCCAGTCCTTGGTGTATAACAGATATTATAACCTCAGTCCAATAAGCGCTGATGAATGACCTTGCATTCCAGCTCAATGGCTGAGTCCGTTGAACAGTTTTGTTTGGCTTGAATAAACTCCCCATATGGGATGGCATTGATGGAGTGCGATGGATGACAACTGCAAAAAGTGAAGTGTTACCAGAGCATGGTTTCCTATAGGTGCATGTTGAAACATCACCTGCAGTTGGATAGGGTGATGTCTGAAAAGTTGATACTGAAAGCATCATGCTAAATTGAAAAATGCAAATTTATCTGATTGTCATTAAGGCATTTCCAAAATTCATGCAATCTTATAGTGTGTCACCATCCCACACCATCACGAGGTCATCGATATAACGACCATACCATACAATCTGCCTAGGAAAGAGGTTGCTGGGAGAGAACAAAAATTGTTCCTCTCACCAACCCATGTAGATTTGCCATAGCACCCATCGATCCCCCACAGCGCTGGACATAATACACACCATCGAATAAAAAATAATTTTAGTCTTTTCTCATCTAAACAATGCCAACCCACCTGGCTCTCCTAACCTGGAAGTTACCTTTGTAATACAAAAACCTGTAGGTACTGTAATTTGTGTCTTTTGGACAAAACGTTTGTTGCCACAAATGAAGAGTTCATTATACAGCAATACATCAGCTGTGGCACAAACTATGTAATTTACCTGATCATCTGCATTTCATACAGCCTTCAATATGTAGGATGTATCACATGTCCTTTGAGAGCCCATATTGGGGAACATTACTGTGACACAAATAATCCAAATGCTAGAAATATTTCAAATGCAACACGTCACTTTAGAGAATGTCATCAGGGCAATCTTTCCTCATTTCACTTCAGAGGAATAGAACGGTTGTCTCACTCGCCCAGAGGAGGTGACTGGGGAGAAGGCTACTGGGGAGAGAGCAATGGTGGATTTTTAGATTAAAACTAGAAAAAACCCTAGGGTGGGATCTGGACTTGCACTAAGAATTCCTCTCCCCAGAGCCTCCTCTGTTTTTTTTCTCTTCTCCCTTTCTCTCCTTTGGGGTCTTTTTTCACATACCTGGATTATTATTTTCATGTTTTTTTTTTATTTAATGTTTTTTGAATTCTATGGTGAGTTTTCTTATGCATATGTGTATAGGTGTATGAATGTATGCATGTGTGTGTGTGTGTACATATATGTGCATATTATCACAAGATGTGTGAAAATTAGTGGCATACACACGGATCGCCCTATATGCGTTGCAGCCAATTCTTTTTTTAGGATAATTGCCTGCGGTCAATCAAGACAAGTAATTGGTGAAGCCTGTGATCTTTAGAGCTACTATTTATTTCAAAGTTTTAGGTCTGTAATGTGGGTATGACTAGGTAAGGCCTTATAGGCCAAAATGCGTCAACTGACAATCTGGCATTTGTTCACTGTGGCCATTTAATAAAATAAAGAAATTTTAAGAGCAACAACCGGAGTGCAGATCATTTTTTCAACATTTCTCTACTCAGCCAGCAACTGTGGATCGAGCACCCGGGAGCTCTGCTATCTATGTGGTGTATGGGTAGTAGCACTGACTTTTCTGTTAATGCTTGCTGATTAGCCCAGCGATTTAGGCTCCATGTGGGCTCTTTTGGAGCTTACACAGGGATTCCAGTCTTTGCCCCTAAAGGCTGAGAACAAAGCATAGGTTCACTTAAAAATCCACCTCTATAAAGTAATCTAGCGGGCAAAGTAAAAAGAGCATCAGCAGAGTGTTACAGGACCAGCCAGCCCCTAGATTAGTATTATTAAAAACAACCAATCTGAACTTTCCATGGAAGAGAGCAACCACCAATACAGCTGACTTTTGAGCAGACTTTCAGCTGACATAATAAAAATGTATTTCTATCATCTGCTTTACAATATAGAGAAATGTCCAGTTGTATGTAATGCTAACAATATGCCAAAAATGATCATTCTTCTTCAGAAGATTTTAAAAACAGAAATCACCCTCTTAGCCACCCAAACTGGTAAAATAGTGGATGATTGATTTGGTATGAAGACACACTCACCCCGTTCATACTGCTTTGGCTATAGCTATTGTAGCCGCTCCCAGAAAAGTTGTTATTTTGTCCATTAAACTGCTCTTGCTATTAGAAAAATGATAATAATAATGAATTAAAAAAATGTACAAAAATAATGAGGAAAAAATACTAGAATGAAAGGCAGCTTAGAAAAGTGAGATATGAGACGAACTATTAAGAAGGGACCTGTCCAATACTAGATATAAAGAGTCACGGTCTAATTTACATGTCTACAGCTATTCATCTAGACGCACATGTGGGATTACTTGATGATCACAAGACAACAGCTGTCAACTTGCTAAATTATTTGTAACTCATTAGAACAGGTCTTCATTCACTTTCAGTTATGTGGATATTATTTGGGAGGGGGGAATAAATATACACCATTGCATGGCAGAATATAACTCTCATATTCTATATCTCCCAACACATATATTTATTTCCGTGGTAAAGGTTATAATACAGCAAAGCTGTGGCTTTCCTTAGGCAAGGCAGAACATTAAGGTCTTTGCAATGGATAAAAAAAAAACAAAAAAAACATACAACCCAAGTATCTCTGTCTGTCTTGTATCCCAAAGTATCATTAAAAGTTATATTAGTCAAAAGTCTAATGTATTTATAAAGTTACACAAAGGTAAGCAGAAGCCCATAAACTCTTCTGAATGTGAACATCTCCTTTATTAAAATCTCCAGAACTAACTGATCTTGGGCAGACTAAAGAGAAAAGAGATCCCTATTAATCAGAGTACAGACATTGACAACACTAATCCTCAATTACTACAAGCAGAACCCTCTCACGCTGTAAAGATTAGTGTACACAGGCACTCTCAGTGTATGGATTCCAATTACACCGAGTAGTATGCACTGCACACAGTACTGCTTAGAGGTGTGCAGGGACAACTATAAACAGAGGAAGCCCCTGTGTACACTAACCCTGAATCATTCTCACATAAATGGTCAAAGGTATGTACCATCAAGTGGAACATGAAAAGACTGGATGGTTGTGGAAAACAATGTCTGTGAGAGAGACCCTGTAAATACAGAGTGAATTTCCGTGTTTGCCATTTTACTGTTGGGAGTTTAAACTGCCCTAATTCTTTGAGGTTTGTAAGCTAGACATAAGGAAAGAATAAAACATAAATTCATCATAAATCTGAGTCGAGGAAAGGTGCCAGGTTGCCATCAAAACAATCTGTCAGTCTTTCCCCATATTCTCTACAGTGACAAGAAAAAGCCTTCTCCCAAAAGCTTGTCACTGCACGCAACTTGGAAGCCTGTGCCCCCAGCCCAGCGTACTTGTCAGGCAGTGACAGGTCTGCCAGGGCTTAGCAGATGGGGATGTGTCAGTTCAGAGTCTGCTTTATCGCAGATGTATTAGCAGTGCTACAGGCCTGGACTGACTGCATGCATTTAAAAAAGAAAAGAACAAAATGTCAACTAATGTGTTTTTGGATAAAGATAACAAAAGAGGGTTGCATGTGAAAAAATGAGGTAAGAGAAACAAATCAGATCTAGTACTATCATTGCCTTCCTTACAGTCATGCAAGATTTCATCAGGAGCCATTCCATAAACCATCAGTTACCTTGTAATACTGCCCCATGCTAACACTGGGGGGTGGGTACTGCCCTGTGCTCTGCTGTGTTGTAATCCTCTGGCCTGGGTAGTTTGGAGATGTCATGGGTCTAGAAGGATTTGGGCTTGGGTACTGGCCAGGCTGACTGGGAAATTGACTGCTTGGTCCATATTGCTGGCTGGCATAATTTGGCTGAAAAAGAGGAATACAACTGAATTATAAACACATTTCACAAAACGTATTTGTCTTGCTCAATAACAAAACATATTTTAAAACTTTCAGAATGTAAGCTATATGAAATAAATGAAAAAAAAATTAAAAATACAAATAAATGAAACTTTATAAGAAGCATGGTCCAATTGTACATATTCAGAAACCAAGCAAGTGTGTGAACACCGCACTAATCTACAGGTGCATCTCATAAAATTAGAAGATCATCAAAAAGTTAATTTATTTCAGTAATTCAATTAGGGCTGGGTTCACACCTAATACTGATGCGGCTCACAGCAGGGGTCCAGTGCAGATTTGCACCGGAGATATGTGAACCACATTAATTTCTTTAAATTTTTGATGATTATGGCTTACAGCTAGTGTAAATATTACATAAGACCAATTAAAAAAAAGGATTTTTAATACAGAAATTACTCTTACATCTTAATCTATGTGTACTTTAAAGAGGTACACATTTAAAAACCCTATCCACTCAAAACTAATGAGTCAGTGTTTTGGAGAAGAGTGTTGTCAAGTTAAATCAAATATTCTAGGAAACTCTGACAGTGAGTTCTTGGCACATGAATTCCCATGTCTGGTTACCTGCCACACCATCACAAGAAAGGCGCACCCTCCCTGGCAGATTCTTACTGTATTTTATATTATGGAGAATGCAAAAGAAGAGAGTGTAACACCCAAGTTAAGTAGAAACTCACAAAACCCAATAGATCGCAGGATCAAAGCTGGCAGCCATGACAGGGGAGATCACATGGTTGCAGTCAACACTGATATAAGAAGTTAAAGCTGACATCTAGGTTTGATTTAGCTTTAAGTAGTTTGTTTGGACCAACTTGGTCCAAACAAACTATTTCCATCACAGATAGATGCTCTTGCTGCAAGCTCTGTATAAACTACGTAATATCAGCTACATACAGTATACAGTGCTGCGTTTCGGCCGTGGGACAGAGACTTCCAGTCTCACGCCTGGAACAAAATTGATTCAGGCTGATCACTGCTCAGCCATTCACAGGAGGCCTTGTATATTTATCAATAAAAGGGTTCCTCTGATTGGCTGATGTGGAAAGGCGGGCACTCATGTTCTCCACCTCAGCCAATCAGAGCAAGCCATGTATTCATTCATAAAATACAAAGCTTCCTCTGGGTAGCTGAGCAGTGTTAAGCCTGACTCAATAGTGTTGCGGGAAAGGGAAGGGAAGTGTCCATCCTGCAGCCACTGTATGTGGCAGATGCTACAGAAAGTTTATACAGCACATCTGTTGGTGAAGCAAATAATCTGTTAGGGCCAGCTTGGTCCAAACGAACTATTTCAAGCTAAATCAAACCTGGAGCTAGGCTTTAACAAGTGACTCTATTACATAAATATTTTTCTGTCAACAGACCTTTGGAAAAAGATATGGTCAGTGAGCTCTTGTACAACCTTTATAAACCCAATACACCAGTGTAATAAACAATCTGCAGCTCTCAGAAACATTTTCTTTTAGATAATGATTATGCATATTATGGATATATATATACAGAGTACTATGACACACAAAAAAAGGGGAGTCTTCACTGCTCACCTCTCCTGGGTACGGCCTTTTAATGCCCTGCATGGGCATCGACTGAGGTCTGGGGCCAGGGTAGCTTTGCTGAGGCATCCTTTGACCATGTGCGCTGAAAGGGTTCATGCCAGGCCGAGGTTGATTCATTCCCATTGGTGGGCCACTCATATTGGAAGGTGCCATGTTGGGACCCATCCCAGCTGGGTTCATACTCCCTGACATAGCAGAGGGCACTCGTTGGCCAGGCTGGTTCATGAACTGACTGTTGTAGGCCTGGGCAGGACCCATCTGGAAAGAGGAACACACCTTCAACAAAAGAAAGAGAGAAGAGTAAAATGCGACATGCATGTCTGACAGAGGTAAGCAGCAAGGGAGGAAAGGTATCGAGGTATGAAAGGGGAGGAGTACAAGAAGATGTCGCATTTTTATAGAGCAAACAACAATTACAGATGTCAATTAATACTGGCAGTCCCCAAGTGTGGGACACATCTGCAATGAACCACAACAAACCTCATGAAATATACATTCATTGATTATTTTGGCATGTCAATTGGTTAAATGGTTCAGCTCAAACTTAATACATTTGTTCTATTTTTTTTTTGTTCCAATGTAAGTTACTCACAAATTTAAATATACATAAATACACAAGTTTTCATGGTTAACATATAGAAGGAAAAAAACGTATAAAGCAAAAACAGCAAAAAAAAAAACTCACTGGGCCATACTGGTTCATGTCCTTATTCTGAGTTTCCTGCAGCGCTGCCACTGTGGCAGTTGCTGTAGCGGTAGCAGTAGCAGCTGCAGCAGCAACAGCAGCTGCAGCAGCCGCCGCCGCTGGCTGGGTGAAATCTGCGGGTGGTCGCGAATGAGGTGGGATGCCCATTCCAGAAGGGTTATTGGGTGGTCCACCAGGATAGCTGGGAAAAGACAGTTTACTTACATTTTTAGGAAAACAAGACACAAAAACAAGTAATGTTCCATAACCCAACATTAAATGGCTAAACATATTTCACATACAAGGCAACACAGCCTATAAAAATACTAGAAATGCTGGAAGGAAAAGATCTCATGCATACAAGTAATGTGCATTATACTAGTGTGTTATTTTCTAATGACAGAGTAGAGCAACAGACACAGATCAGAAAGTTAGGCTATAGCGCATTATTTCAGCAGTACAATCTGAATTCTTACCTGCCCGCAAATCCTCCTCCCCCTGGATAATTTGGACGTCCGTACATGCTTTGCTGCATATACTGCTGGTTGGATGCGCCCTTTGTGGGGAATTGCTGTTGTTGCCCAGCAAACTGAGGAGAATTCATGCCAGCACTATTGTTGTTCATGCCAGATGCCATGGGGTTGCCAGCAGGATTCATAGGATTGTTTGCATTAACCATTGGGTTTCCCAGAACCTGGAAAAAAAATATATAGTTAACATATATTGTTGATACCTGAAGTGAAATATGAATGCATAAAAGACCAAACCACATCCTTGCCTACGAAGTCATAAAAACAACATTTTCAATATAATATCCTTTCCATTTCTGAATATAGGAAAAGAGATAACAGGTGTGACTAGGTCGGTGTTCTAGAAGTGCTTGAGATGCCTCTTGGCACCTATTAGCTGCCAGCAGCCCTCTGTTACATGACCCGCTCCTTTATTACTATTTATGAGAAGGCCATCACCCACAAAGGCCACTGTGGTGCCTGTTCCCTACCTACTTAACCCTTTGGTCACTAAAACTTCAATACAATTTAACACCCAGAACAATTTTTATTGCACAGTATACTTTTTACATTTCACATTTTAATACACAAATTAAAGCTGAAACATAATGCTTTAAAAAAAAAAATCCTTTTCATGTATAGGCATAACTTCAGTCCTAAGAAAAATCCTAACCCTAGCCCTAGATTTTCATTCACTCCACAAGAAGTCAGGTGATTGGCAGCCTGATCAGTTTACTGCTGTCACAAAACCAGATTCTGACACAGGTTGCTGCATGTTTCTCTCTGCCTTTCTAGGCCTGTATGTAGTGTAACTAGTTTATTTTTCCCTTTTTGGGAGGAGTTCACAAATGTAGACCAAACATACTGGTTTACACAAACATTAAAGGGTAATTTCACCTTTACAAAGAAATCTGTAAGGTGAACTTACACTGCAACCCCCTCCCCATCACACCTGGTCCTGCTGTACCTGAGGCTGGCGATCTCCCCCACTGACACATCGTATCGCCGCTTTACCGGTTCGGGGACAAGAAATAACCCGTGGCTTAATCTCCTATCTGTACCTCTTAGCGGTACGGATAGGAGGCATTCTGATTGGTGGCGCCGACCAATCAGAATCCGTGTAGCTCGTCCTGTCAGCACTGGAGGAGAGAAAGTCGTGGGGATTTCAAATCCCTGGACCGGTAAAGTGGTGATACGATGTGTCAGTGTGGGAGATCGCCGGCCTCAGGTACAGCGTGACCAGGTGAGATGAGGAGGGGTCCAGTGTAAGTTTACTTTACGGATTTTCTGTAAAGTTGAACCTACACTTTAAATTCCAACTCCTGGCAAATGTATAAAACTTTGGACAGAGAGGAATGGATAAACCATTGCGCTGTTTTTACTGATTTGTGTCCCCAAACCACAGACTTGCCCGCTTCCTGTTTCCCAGGAAGAAGGAAATCCTTCCTGGTGAAGACAGACTGCAATACAGTCTAGAGAGTGTAACCTCTCTCTGCCTGATTTTAGGTATTTTCATATTGTTTGCATCTTTCTTGGAGCAATGTGTAACATGCGCCTAATGCTTTCCCATTTTTTTTAAAAATAAGAGCCACGGAACCACAGACTCCATCAGGAAACTAAGTCCACACTCCTCACTACCTGCTGCCTATGGCAGAGAGAGGGTTGACCACCACTTAGGACTGCCTATAGGTGGTGCTGTGTTCTTTTTTTTTTCTGCCTAGTGTTCTACTCCTGTAGGCAGGGATATAACTCTATGGTCAAGAATGAGAAAGAATTGTGTGTCAATGAACGTAAGAGAAAAAAAAAAAATTTCATCATAGATAGTTAACTTACCTGACTCTGCGATGTGTTTGTGACCCCCCAAACTGTAGTAACCACTGAAAGAGAACCTGGGGGCTGACTAGTGTTCTGTTGCCAAGGGACAGAATCATAAGGGAAAGATCCATCACTGCAAAATAATAACAAATGAAAAATGAAGTACATGGCAAGTAGGAAAACTATTACCTGTCCAAGCCTATGGAAAGTTCCACATTATTCAAATAAATAGGACACAGAGTTCTGAATGTATGTGTAAGTGTGTAATAGGCGATCAACTATTAAGTTTTTTTTTTTTTTACTGTCTGCAGTTATCATGCATGCAAAAATCACTGCGATATTAAAGTGTCTACTTACCTGTGGGACAGAGATGGTTTCATAGAGGACAAAGAATTCATGGGGGGCTGCATGGGGTGTTTCCCTGGAGGGTCACTTTGTCTGCTCTTCTGGTGACGTAGAAGGAGAAGCCTTCCCAGCTCTTCACACCACGAAGAAAGGAGGGCTGGAAAAGGGTAGAGTTACACTTTCATTTATTGTATAATTTTACATAAAACAGATTAAACAGCACATAACAGCCTGTCCTATATACTTCATAAAATGCAATTTTGTACAGAAGATGTACATAACAGCAAGGTGCAATAATGCCACCATTTCCTTTTTATCTCCCTAATGGAAAGAAGCCAAAGCCATATTTCCATCTTGTCCAGTGCAGGTGTGATAAAGCTGCTACCACAGCACCATCTGGCATCCCACAGATTTACAGCTAGCATTACAGTGCATTGTGTCATCCATCTTTTTGTGTTTAAAAAGAAGTAATGCAGAAGGGGAATAAAGGGATGGAGAGAAGCTAAGGCTCAGCGTGATACATGTGCCTCTAAAACGTACAGACAAAAAACAGACGGCTAACAGGACCATAGCAGACACTGGGGAGCGCACGCACGCGCCTTCGTAATGTCACACTTGCTGCCTCTTCCCTGCAGGCTGAAAGGCAGCAGCACAGCGTACACAATAACAATGACAATGATGTAGTCTAACAGAAGGGGAGTGGCGTACATTGCTACAGAGCAGATATAGAGATCATACTACAGATGTCAATCCCCACCGGCTGCAATTCAAAGACTATGCCTCTATTCCACGCTACTCTTTCACTGCTGGCAGAAGGTAGTATTGCGATCATCTGTACTGTCTGCCCTCATGTTGTAAAGAGCTGCCCAAACTGTTGGTGTTCTATAAATCCTGTATAATAATAATAATCTAAGCATCTAAGTAAAATCACAAAAAATAAAAGTGAATATGCATCTGTCTAGCTATTTTTAACAAGCAAATTTTATTTATAATGCTCACAACTACTCTACTTGCCAAAATGCATCATCATAAAAAGGCACATAGAAGGAAATCTCGATTTTCTACTACCAGCTTGGCAAAAAAATGAAACAAAACGCTATAAATGGTTTACAGGTCTTGTTAAGCGATGATGTATTTATTCCAGAAGCACATCACAAATAATCCACTAGAGGGCATAGTGTCATAGGGTTGAATACCACTTGTTGTGTACACTTTGTACACACACCTAGACTTGGGCAATACGTGCATATCAGAACTTCCAAACAGTTTATAGACTTACAAAGTGAGCCCCTGTTGCTAGAATAATCATATATTAGCTTTGCCCTCGGCACACCAGCAGATTTCTAGCAGTTAAGGAATTGCATAGATAATAAACATCATTATGGAGTTGTAACAGGTATATTTTCAAATATAAAAACAAACAATAAAAAATAGCAGATATCACTGCCAAGCAAAAAAAAAAAAAATAAGAAAAAATGCAACAGAAAAAAATAGCAAATCTGCACTCTATAAATGAAACATTGTTTTTCAAAACTCCCTCTACACAGTGATCAAAGCCACTAGTAGCCTGTACATTGGCCTTTGTTTGAGCCTTGCAAGGAATATGTATTCCAGGATCAGGAAGAAGTAGATGCTTCTAGGGAAAGCAATCCAAGGTGTCATCTGTGAGAACTGTCAGCGCAGGTCTGGTGGTTATGTTGTGCTAATACTGGTAGATGCGGAAGTGGGATGTGACAGTATTTACAAAGCAGACAAAAAAATCCAACATGAAAAAAGGTTGTGTCTTCTCTGTCCCCAAATATTCATCCTAAAAACAACATGCTGATCAAGGAGATGTCCTACAGGGAACATGGTCTTACGGTTTTTTTTTTGTGTGTCTCATATTGATGAATTGTAGTTATTGGAAAAGAAAGAATATATATTTTTGTAATTATACGATGGATAGATTTAGGTTTTCTCAGAAAACCTGCTCATAGTAATTTCCATTTGAGGACTTCTTTTTCTAGTTCTAGAATTCCCACCATCCCCAAATAGGAGAGCCATACATATAATTCAGGTTTTCTGCACACAGACATGATGTCCTAAACCTGTGTATAGATCCTGTGTAGATCTACAAATCTTACTACAGAGGGTTGTGTACTGTAACACACATGTTGTGATCATGTATGGCCATGATAACATACAAAAACTGTTTCTTCGTGAATAGAGATAATTAGAAAAAAAATGCTTTTAATGAGTTGCAGAGCCTGGAAATACATTAGAGGCTGTCAGATGGTACATTATGAACTGTCAAAGCATACATATATTAAGTTAAATAAAAAAAGAAATCCTTCCACTCCATCTCTTGGTTATACATGGCATTGCTTACAGCTGGTAATTAGCATGTCAGGAATGAGTTAAAGCTGCTTAGTACAAGAGAAGGGGGGGGGGGTCACACTTCCCATCTCCCCTCCCCCTCCTGCTGTATGCTTACAGAAGCTGACTGCATACTCCAAAGCTTCAAGCTGGGTGGATATACATGCGAGATGGGTATACAGCCGACTCCTCTCTGTACACCATATGGCTGATTAACTTGTACTGGGGCTGCATGAAACCAAGCCTCTCCTTTACACACCAACTATAAATAGAGGTGGCAAGGGGCAGAAAGAGGCCTCTTAAGGGGGCACTACATGCCCCTTACTAAACCTGTTCACTGAATGGTGGAGGAACAGCTCCACACCTCCCTGCCTGGATATGTAGGATTCCATTGTAGATTGATAATCAGTGGCCTGTTTCCTTATTAACAGACAGATCCATAGTTTCATTTCATTAACTCCTCTACATAAAAAGCCATTTAAGTCATTCAGTGCTAGTACTCTGCTCACTAAGAGTTGGTATCAGTGTTACTAACAGTGTTTAGTGAAGATCATAACCAATAACCAGTGTTCTATTGTCCACTTTGAACAGTGCTTCTGTAGCTGTGTAATTTTAGGTGTATGTTATCCCAACATTTCATATTCCTGATGTGAGTCCGTTGTGTCATGTCTTAGAAAGTATCCTTTTCTCTTTGCATTGCTTCCCTTGTGTCTGCCAGTCCTCCTGCCTTCCACGCTAGGCATCCCACCATTGTCAGCTTTCTGGCTGTGCTGGGAGTACAGCCTGCCTGTCCTCCAAAGTCCAAGACTTGTGCTGACACGCCCCCCAGAAGATCAGTGTATTGCTGTTTTTCTGCCTCTGGCTGGGTTCACACTGGTGCGTCGTTTGACATTGCATGTGATTCGCACCACGCTGCTGTGCAGATAACATGCAAGGTCTGTGCGATGCAAATTCAGCTATACATATCGTATGGCTGAATTTGCATCGCATTCACACCAAAATTGTGCAGGACACTTTTTTGGTCAGCACTGGAATCGGATTGCATGGGTGTTCACATCCATACGATCCGATTCCTGAACCATTTGACAGTTTGCACTTCGATATGCGAACCGAACTGGGGGTGTCATTAACATTCTATTGACACCTGCAGCAGTTTGCATAGGGCAGTGTGAACTGCCTGCGAGTTCTATGCGATGTGGGAACCTGCACGGGAATTGTGCTGGTGTGAAACGGCACTCCTGCTGACACGCCACCCCCACAGTCTCCACCCCCACCTCTCCAAGCCCCTTATACAGCTGAGAACAGAAGTCATTTGATCACTCATAAAAAGAGAAAAAAAAAAAAAAAAAAAAAAGTATTTATCTTTTTTTTTTCCTATATAGAAATATACACAAACATTTTGCCTTTCTACTTTAAATTGCATGGGTTGTTTTACAAGGTGAGGGTTCACATATACTTTAGCTGATGGTACATAGAGAAAACGAATGTCTGGGGGTTCCCAAGATAAGTCGCATACAGCAATTAAACCCCACCCTTCCATACTCTATCCAAAATTAAAAAATGCATGTTTTGATTTTAAATGGAACATAAAAAATGTCAATAAAGATGATCCACAACTTTTTTTTTTTTTTAGAGACGCACAAAATTTTCGGCCCCCGAAACATATCCGGTGAAAATTGTGTTATCGGCATTTTGCCGATAAGAGAAAAAAGTGCAGACAATGGCACCGAGACGCACACGATTTTACCACCATTTTACTGTGCTTATGGTGTGTTTTTCATAGGTCATGTGACTCAAAAACCACATCAAAAACACAACATGGCCGAGTTATTGATGCGTTCTTGCTGTATTTTCAATGCATTTTAAACGGGGAGGTGCGTTTTTGGTGCAGTTTTTTTAACTGACCAAAAATGCAGCAAACAAGATTTTTACCACCACAATGAAAGCGCAATGGACCAATGTGAAGACATACATAGACTTTAAAGGGATGCATTTTTCTTGAGCTTTTCTTGCACTAAAGGGGTCAATAATTGCCGACAAGAAATTTATTTAAATTCATGCTATCCATTAAAAAGTCGAATATAATACAAATTATATATAAAAATATATATTTTTTTTAGAAAACTGTCATTTTCCGTTTTTGGCTAAATGCATCCTGCATTTCCAGTTTCGGCACCAAAATTTCCATTCAGTGCACCTCTAGTATTTTTCTATTTTTTCACTTTTAGCAAAAGCAGACAAATACTAGACACACAGATAAAGGAATATTATATGTAAACACAGTTTGAACTTAAGAAATATTTAAAGTGCAAACTAAAGGCAAAACTTTCTTTAGGGTTGAGAGGGATTAGAACAGCTGTCCATTT
The DNA here is from genome assembly GCF_042186555.1 of Aquarana catesbeiana. Taxonomy (NCBI): domain Eukaryota; kingdom Metazoa; phylum Chordata; class Amphibia; order Anura; family Ranidae; genus Aquarana; species Aquarana catesbeiana. The sequence goes on from NC_133331.1 coordinate 201,369,130, forward strand.
TTATTGCTGTATGTGCCCCTTTAGGGAAATTCACCCTAATTGTCCTGTTTACCATTATCATTGAAAGTGAAAGAAAATCCCAAATTTTGGACTTACATCAAAACAATAATGGAGGGAAAACTTCAAATGGGGACACAAGTATTCCCTCACACTTCCAGTTTTGGTTATGGGACTGGAAATGTATGGAGATCTTCCCAATGGGACATAGAGGGCAACCCCCCCCCCCCATAAAAAAGAACTGATGGGGGTTATAGCCCTTCTTTGGTCTTGATCTCTAATTATTTTATGTAGAAGGGTGAAGGCCGGAAGTCATTATAAACCAGGCTAAGCAAGACTGCCCCAATTAGAACATGCTTAAGCCTAGTGATCCGTTGATCATGCACTGAATTGTGGGGGGCAAGGCCATATCTCATGTGTTCCCCCATAACCAGCAGTATTACCCTTTGTTCTGGAGCTCTAGAAAATGATGGGGTACTAGGAGCGGGCACCTAATGGTACTTGCTACTAGACTGCAGCATTACGTTAAGTACCAAGGAATTTCCACAATGTAAATTTTCCTTAGTGAGAAGTGGCAAACATTGGAAGTGCTTAATTGTGTTACCATTTATTCTTATGGGCCTGCTAAACATGTTACCCTATTAAAAATGCTGAGTACAATATTTTGCTGACAAAAGTTTACTGAGCGCATCATAGATCTTCAACAGAAGAACCACTAGCCAGATGTACATCGGCCATAGAAGAAAGTAACCTTCCCAAGGTCATACAGGGAGAGCACTGGGATTTGAGCTGTGATCTCCAACAACTCTTTGAGTGTCTTTATCATTCAGTCTTCTTTGCTACTAAGCTTCCTTTTATCTTGAAAGCAACACAAGTCAAGACAAACCTCACTGGTAAACATATCAGGGTAGGGGCACTTGATATTTTTGTGTTTATATGTGAGCCCCAGACATTGCTTTACTAAACTTCAAACCCAGCTTACAGTTTATGCATGCTACATGGGTTGCACTCTGCTCTTAAAATGTACAAAGAAAATAAAGTCAGACTGGAGAAGTCGCCTAAGTTAACTCAGATATTCAGCAAACAGATAGTGGGAACTGTTCATCTATAGCCAGCATTATAACAGAACTACTACTGCTGTTATTAACTACTACTTGACTAAATGACCCATTCCATTCAACATTCAAAAAGTGAATGTCACAGGGTGCCCGCTATTACCTTCAGGGTACTTACACACAGTACTGATGTATGAACATCGGATAATCCTGGCAGAAAACAAAGGTGAGAATGGGCTGTATACTATGTGCGTGTATTTATGTGTACACACGCATAAAAATTCTTCAAGCTTTCTTTAAATCGAGGGGAGGCGGCATATGTGCGTATTTGCTTGTATAGGGGTGTACAAAAACTAACCAACAACTGATCTATACGCAGCACAAGTTTACACGTCTGTGTGTACGACCCCATTAAAAACAATGTGCTGCATTCAGATCAGTAAAGAAAACGTGGCGTTTTCAGGTGCCCGTGTACAAGAGGCCTTACTAGTCAAAAATATTATTTTGTGGCTTTCTGATTTAGTTGCACTTTGTTACTTTGGGCTGATTTTTCCTGACTTAATGGCTAAAGGGAATTGGTCATGAAAGAATAATGGAGGCTGTGATGGCTTAAATCTCCTTTTAAGAATGCTAGTTCTCTGGCTGTCATGCTTTGGTTTCAATGCTGTCCCAGTCATTAACCCAGAACTAGTATAGAGACAAGGGATTCTGACACTTCTAAAGGCGCATTCACGTGATCTGGTGTGGTTTTTCCACAGTGCAGTGTACCCATGGTTTTCATGCGGGTTCCCTGGGCTTTGCCATAGACTTCTATTACATTGAGTGGTTTTGGTGTGTTTTCTGAAAGTGCATCTAAATTCCTGCACGCAAGACTTTTGGTGCGCTTTCAGAAAACTCACCAAAGCCACCTGATGTAATAGAAGTCTATGGCAAAGCGCAGGTAACCCGCATAAAAACCGCTGGTACACTGCTCTGCACCTGTACGATGGGAAAACCACACCGCATCAGTGTGAAAGTGCCCTAAAGCGCAATTATAACACACCTGTACTAGGTCTCTGACCCATTTCCAGAAGGCAGCCTGAATTGGCATGACAGACCCACTCCTAATATCAACTTCCATGTACTGTCCAGTGAGCGCGCCTTTACTGACCACTGAGGCCATCTGACTGGAAGATAGAGTGAGAAATAGCAAGATAGGCGGCACTTTTACTGTGAAATTTGATGGCACATTAGCCCATTTAGGCCTAAAAAACCAGAAAGTGCATCAAGCTAAAAGGATCACTGATCCAGATAATCATCAGATCAAGAAACAAACAGATGTGTACTCATTTTGCTAGCACGTTAGACTTAACAGAGCAGCATTTGATCACGAGTGGTCACAGCATGACCCTGAGGACAAATATAAGCAGGGCAATCTTAGACATTCGGCCAAAAGAGGTCATCTGGCTCTCCATAAGTAAGGCTTACACTGCTAGTTATTTAAGAAAATACTGACCACAAAAAAGACATACATAAATCTTTAAAAAAATAAAAATCACTCACTTGATGGCAATCAGATGCGGTCATTGTATATCAGGGTTTACACTTCATGACAAATGGCACCTCAAGAATAGCAATTGAAGTTTTAGTAGGATTAGGCATATACAGAAAGTGGTCACCAATGTCTGCTACTGTTTGTTTCCCAAAGGATCCTACAGTTCCTAATCTTAGTACGTATGTTATGTCAAGCCTATGTTTATAAATTAGAACTATGACCAGCCTATGATTATTCAAATATTTATGTATTCTTAACAAGCACTAAAAATGCTTTAAAGCCCAACTCCAGGCAGCTTTTAATTTACCCATGCCATGGGGTCCTCCGGCACTACAAGAGTTAAATGCTTGTTTGGCTGGGAATAAATAAGTACAATACATACTCTCCTCCGCTTGCCCTCACGTCCTCCTGTGCAATCCAGGATGGCAGGTCCTGCATTGTACAAGATGCCATCAGACAGCTCTGACCAACCGGGGGACCTGTTGCAAGAAGAGGAGGAAGCTTGTGGGAGTGAGGAATAAGGTAAGTATTTGTACGTATTCCCCTCCAGCCAACCCAAACCAGCATTTAACCCATGCAGTGCAGGAGGGAACTCATTGCATGGGTAAATTTAGATGCAGCCCAGAGTTTGGTTTTAAAACAAGCCTGTACTGACCTCTGTAGTTACAGGCACTGTTCTTTAAGTTCACAATAGATCTGGTCTCCCACTTCTGCCTCTATAAGCTGTGCCTGGCTCCAGTCTCACTCTCGCCTCCTTAGTATACCATACAGGATTGAGGACCTTGTATTGTATGTGATGACAGGGAGACTCTGCACACAGAATGGAGCTTTGGGCAGAAATGGATGGTGCTGGAGCTTGCTGAAGTGAGGAATCAGATAAGTGATAGAACCTCTTGTGAAACTCCCCCAGACACAATGAGCAATTAAACCTTGTAGTGGGGGGAGACCCCTCTGCAAGTGTGAATTTTTTAATTTACCTGGATTTGGGCTTCAAAAAAAGCTCACGTTTGGCCAGCTGCCATTACTGGACCATTCAGCAGACACAATGAGCAATTTAAACCCCCAAAATAGGTGAATATGAGCACAACTCAAAGAATACCAAGTAACAACGCATGCAACTGTTCATAGATCTTGAATATTCAATGCTCTGTAGCTGAAAAAAATCATAATTTGTGGACATTTCTTATACTGATTAAGTTGGATTTCATGCACCTTGGTAGCAAAGACTGGAGTGTAAAAGCTTGCTATACCCCCCCCCCCCCCCCCACTGGCGTCCAGGAATTAACAGGTTAATACCTGGCTACTGTTGACAGCGAGACCAATTAGGTCACGAAACAAAGGAAGACAGGAGAATGTCCCAAGTGACGTGCAAAGTGCCTCAGACGGCTCCTCTAGGCCTGGTTGGCAGGCGATGGAATTGATTGTTGGATGGATAATACAGCAAGGACCAGAAATAACATCCACCTACAGAAGAAAGGGGGGGGGGGGGGGGGGGTAAATGCAGCAGTCATGTGCAGGGGTGGGCGGACACAAGGAGACGTACACTTTATTCTGATGTCCTTTGCTTTTGCTGAATTGGGTAAAATAAAAGTGTGCTGCATTTGACTGCACTGAATGATAACATTTAAAGCACACACAGGAGCAGATGACAGAAAGACGATTACTATATATGTAGATGGACTGAAAATGCATCCAACAGCTCTGTAACAAGTCAGAAAATCAGCGACATGAGTGATAAATTAAATAAATCAGTGTCTATCAGGACGTCACCACCAGCATTGGACATAATGCCTGAATCCCACAATAAATGTACAGGTGCAGATAAACTACTGGATTAAAAAAAAAAAAAATTCTATAGAAAATTATGCCCACTTTTATCACATCAAAAAGCCGAAGAAAAAAAAAAAAAGCGCCCAGCTCAGACATGTGTCACTAGTATAAAAATAGAAGGCAGCATCCTCAGGGGAACAGAGTGACACAGAGACAGGAGATGCTCTATGAAAATGACTCACTCCCATCCTCCAGCAGACAAGACTATGTGTGCAGGAAAGGGAACTATTATTACTTAGTAGATGATGCCACCATCCCCAACAATCGAAAAACTAAAAGTCAAGATGCAGCCACATTTCACATGTCATTTCGGGGAGAATTAGAGATAGACTGTCACAATTTAAACAAGCACTGAAAAGTCAAGTACTTTAAAAGCTTACTTGCTGCATTTTTCCTTTCCTTAAACAATTTTGTATTCATTTGCAATGTGCTTTTGAACTTGCAAACACATTTGACTAATTCCCTAGTACAGCCCCTCCCTCCTTGTCATAGCCCTCTCCTCTTCTAGTCGTGTGCAATTACTGTCCATGCTGAATCAGGTCCCCCACCCCTCCCCCACCTCACAAAATAATTAAGTAGGTTACAGAGGAATACTAAAGAACAGGGGTAGGAAAACCTGGGGAGGTGGAGATCAACCTATTATAGAAGACCAAAAATCACCAAGGTGCAGAGCAATTTTTTAAATAACCCAACAGGGCCCCTTTTATAGGTAGGAACAGTTTGAAGAGTGCAGGGGTCAGTATCATGTAATGCAGAGTGCAGGGGTCAGTATCATGTAATGCAGAGTGCAGGGGTCAGTATCATGTAATGCAGAGTGCAGGGGTCAGTATCATGTAATGCAGAGTGCAGGGGTCAGTGTCATGTAATGCAGAGTGCAGGGGTCAGTATCATGTAATGCAGAGTGCAGGGGTCAGTATCATGTAATGCAGAGTGCAGGGGTCAGTATTATGTAATGCAGAGTGCAGGGGTCAGTATTATGTAATGCAGAGTGCAGGGGTCAGTATTATGTAGTGCAGGGGTCAGTATTATGTAGTGCAGGGGTCAGTATTATGTAATGCAGAGCGCAGGGGTCAATATTATGTAATGCAGTGTGCAGGGGTCAGTATTATGTAATTCAGAGTGCAGGGGTCAGTATTATGTAATTCAGAGTGCATTACATAAAATATTGGATAGAATTCCTCTATCCACACTATATGTATTATTATTAGTAGTAGTACTATGTATTAGTATTACGTATTATGTAGTGCAGGGGTCAGTATTATGTAGTGCAGAGTGCAGGGGTCAGTATTATGTAGTGCAGAGTGCAGGGGTCAGTATTATGTAGTGCAGAGTGCAGGGGTCAGTATTATGTAGTGCAGGGGTCAGTATTATGTAATGCAGAGTGCAGGGGTCAGTATTATGTAGTGCAGAGTGCAGGGGTCAGTATTATGTAGTGCAGAGTGCAGGGGTCAGTATTATGTAGTGCAGTTTGCAGGGGTCAGTATTATGTAGTGCAGGGGTCAGTATTATGTAGTGCAGAGTGCAGGGGTCAGTATTATGTAGTGCAGGGGTCAGTATTATGTAGTGCAGAGGATAGTATTATGTAATGCCGAGTGCAGGGGTCAGTATTATGTAATGCAGAGTGCAGGGGTCAGAATTATGTAATGCAGAGTGCAGGGGTCAGAATTATGTAATGCAGAGTGCAGGGGTCAGAATTATGTAATGCAGAGTGCAGGGGTCAGAATTATGTAATGCAGAGTGCAGGGGTCAGAATTATGTAATGCAGAGTGCAGGGGTCAGCATTATGTAATGCAGAGTGCAGGGGTCAGCATTATGTAATGCAGAGTGCAGGGGGCAGCATTATGTAATGCAGAGTGCAGGGGGCAGCATTATGTAATGCAGGGGTCGTTATGATGTAATGCTGAGTGCAGGGGTCATTATTATGTAGCAAAGGGGTCAGTATCATGTAATGCAGAGTGCAGGGGTCAATATTATGTAATGCAGAGCGCAGGGGTCAGAATTATGTAATGCAGAGTGCAGGGGTCAGAATTATGTAATGCAGAGTGCAGGGGTCAGAATTATGTAATGCAGAGTGCAGGGGTCAGAATTATGTAATGCAGAGTGCAGGGGTCAGCATTATGTAATGCAGAGTGCAGGGGTCAGCATTATGTAATGCAGAGTGCAGGGGTCAGCATTATGTAATGCAGAGTGCAGGGGTCAGCATTATGTAATGCAGGGGTCATTATGATGTAATGCTGAGTGCAGGGGTCATTATTATGTAGCAAAGGGGTCAGTATTATGTAATGCAGCGTGCAGGGGTCAGTATTATGTAATGCAGAGTGCAGGGGTCAGTATTATGTAATGCAGAGTGCAGGGGTCAATATTATGTAATGCAGAGTGCAAGGGTCAGTATTATGTAATGCAGTGTGCAGGGGTCAGTATTATGTAATGCAGTGTGCAGGGGTCAGTATTATGTAATTCAGAGTGCAGGGGTCAGTATTATGTAATTCAGAGTGCAGGGGTCAGTATTATGTAATGCAGAGCGCAGGGGTCAATATTATGTAATGCAGAGTGCAAGGGTCAGTATTATGTAATGCAGAGTGCAAGGGTCAGTATTATGTAATGCAGAGCGCAGGGGTCAGAATTATGTAATGCAGAGCGCAGGGGTCAGAATTATGTAATGCAGAGCGCAGGGGTCAAAATTATGTAATGCAGAGTGCAGGGGTCAGAATTATGTAATGCAGAGTGCAGGGGTCAGAATTATGTAATGCAGAGTGCAGGGGTCAGCATTATGTAATGCAGAGTGCAGGGGTCAGCATTATGTAATGCAGAGTGCAGGGGTCAGCATTATGGAATGCAGGGGTCATTATGATGTAATGCTGAGTGCAGAGGTCATTATTATGTAGCAAAGGGGGTCAGTATTATGTAATGCAGCGTGCAGGGGTCAGTATTATGTAATGCAGAGTGCAGGGGTCAGTATTATGTAATGCAGAGTGCAGGGGTCAATATTATGTAATGCAGAGTGCAAGGGTCAGTATTATGTAATGCAGTGTGCAGGGGTCAGTATTATGTAATTCAGAGTGCAGGGGTCAGTATTATGTAATTCAGAGTGCAGGGGTCAGTATTATGTAATTCAGAGTGCAGGGGTCAGTATTATGTAATGCAGAGCGCAGGGGTCAATATTATGTAATGCAGAGCGCAAGGGTCAGTATTATGTAATGCAGAGTGCAAGGGTCAGTATTATGTAATGCAGAGTGCAGGGGTCAATATTATGTAATGCAGAGTGCAGGGGTCAATATTATGTAATGCAGAGTGCAAGGGTCAGTATTATGTAATGCAGTGTGCAGGGGTCAGTATTATGTAATTCAGAGTGCAGGGGTCAGTATTATGTAATTCAGAGTGCAGGGGTCAGTATTATGTAATGCAGAGCGCAGGGGTCAATATTATGTAATGCAGAGTGCAAGGGTCAGTATTATGTAATGCAGAGTGCAGGGGTCAGTATTATGTAGTGCAGGGGTCAGTATTATGTAATGCAGAGTGCAAGGGTCAGTATTATGTAATGCAGTGTGCAGGGGTCAGTATTATGTAATTCAGAGTGCATTACATAAAATATTGGATAGAATTCCTCTATCCACACTATATGTATTATTATTAGTAGTAGTACTATGTATTAGTATTATGTAATGCAGAGTGCAGGGGTCAGTATTATGTAATGCAGAGTGCATGGGTCAGTATTATGTAATGCAGAGTGCAGGGGTCAGTATTATGTAATGCAGAGTGCATTACATAATATAGTGGATAGAATTCCTCTATCCACACTATACAATGCGAATGAGCACTTCTCCCACTGTGGTTAGATGCAGAGAAGCAGGCAGAGTGAGGGGTGTCCTCTCCTAGGTCTCCCCCTCAGCTGCTTCATATGACATGTCAGAGCCTAGGAGAAGCCTAGTACCGTAATTCCCTCAGCTCTGCATTTAAGTTACCATTGTGATCCCAGAGATGGCAGGAAGGGTGAAGAGCTGGAGGCATAGCAGGGGTTGCCATCTACCTGTCACATGACTTCAATTGACAATTAGCCTACCCCTGCTACAGTGTGACTTCAGTGACAACTCTTAGTATGGAAGGGCTGCTCACATCACAACCAAGATGGCAGTGCCCAGTAGTAAGATCGGGGCTTTTGAATGTCTACACAAGGGAAGATTTTACAGGTAAATAACATGCCTTCAATAAACACATACAGTAATCTTATTGGAAAGATTGTTGTTGAAATTAACAATCTGGTGACTGAGTCCCTTACAAAATAGAAGGCTAGGCTTAATGGGGTGCAAAGTAGAACATTCACACCTTTTTTGTCCTCTACAAATGATGGAATCCTAACAGTGAGTGCTGGGTGTGCAAAAAGGCAAATCGCACAAGATTTGTCCAAGTTCATTAGTACACAGAATCCCTTGGACAACTGATTTTATGATACTCCATTTACATTATATGAAAGTTGTCCAGTCCTGTGATGATTGGTGTGTCTATAGGTCAGCTATATCATCGGTGGTCAACCTTGGAAAACACATTTCAGATGTTGACTGGATAGTGCTCTCCTAAGACCCATAGCGTGTTTACAGTGGTCTAGAGAGTTCATATCAGACAACCCTGTGTACCCAAAACCTGTAAAGCCGGTGTTGTGTCGAGAAGTGCCCAGGACGAACGGCGCATGCGCAGTATGGAGCAGCACAACAGCTGATTTTATGATCAGCTGTTGTGACGGCGCCTGCGCACAATAGCTAATAGAATACATTTTTCTGTCAGATTGTGCCCCACGCTCCTGTGGCGAGTTCATGTCAGTGAGGGGAGTATTTCTACATGCTGTGGGAGGATTTATAAATGATGGGCAGTTGGGGCTGGAATTTTTAAAGATGCCCATTCTTCGAAGAATAGCAGAAAAAGTTTTGTTTTGCAGCACTGGGCATCTTTAAAAATTTGAGCCCCAACTGCCCATCATTTATAAATCTGCCCCTCACCGTCATGAACTCGCCACGGGAGCGCGGGGCACAATCGGACAGAAAAATGTATTCTGTTGGCTATTGTGCGCAGGCGCCGTCTCGCCGTCACAACAGCTGATCGTAAAATCAGCTGTTGTGCTGTTCTGTACAGCGCATGCACAGTACAACCTGGGCACTTTTCGATAGCGGGCACTTCAACAGAACACCGGCCATAGATGATTCAATTGTCTTTCCTGCACACAACACAATCAGTGTTGATGGGGGAATCCTTCCCATTGAGCTATTGTGTTCTCCTGGCTCCTGGAAGGAGTACTGAGGCAGGGTGTTGTGATCTTTTTTAGGAAGGCATTACAACACCCTACTGACCCCTCCCACTAGCTATGATCTGTGTGCATTGCAAAGAGAAGCACAGAACCTCAGTGACAACATATAAGGTATATAATGAAAACAGAAAAAAATTGTTTAGAAATGTCATTACCATTTTGATGAGGGGGCAAAGGAGGAACCGTAGAAGGCTTAAAGCGAATCTACACGGCATCTGAGCACCACAAACCCAAAACAGTTTAATTAATTTTTAATATCCAAAGCAAACTCCCCCATCCATTCATGTCTCCATGCTTTCTTTGCTGATAAAACTTCAGCTTTAATCATTTATCAGCATTTGTCAGCTCCTGGAACTCCACAGAGAAGAGCCGTTGTACTCTGACTGTATGATAGCAATGAAAAATCTACAGGTGTAATTTACTAAAGACAGTAGTACTGATCAAAGATAGTAAAGAAAACCAGAAATGTGGTGGCAAGGCAAAGTCTGTCAGTGATGACAGTGTAACCTTCATATGTTCCAGAGTTTAATAAAGTAAACCATGCGGTGAGGAAGGGATATTGTGGCTGCCCATTTTTTTAATGGGGTCTGAAACCACATATTCCTTTTCAGCCAAACATGGTCAGAAATCCACATAACATCACAAAGCTTGTATCCTGCCAACTAGAGGACAGATTGTCAGAAACCTGGGAAGAAAGCAGACACTTTACTTCTGTACACGATGGACAGAGGTGAATCAATAATTAGTGTTTCTATGTGAATGGTAAATAAGCAGGTGAAGGGCTATTCTCCCGAACTGACCAGCAGCGGCCCGAGAACGCCGTAATACTAAAGCTGCCAATAGACTGTGTTGTGCCTGTGAAGCCACACGTCTCCTACTTTCTTAACAGTCTAAACAGGAATGTTCCTACAACCCCAGCGTACCTGTTTAGAGCTGAAGCTGGGAAAAAAGATGTGAGATGGAGGGATGGATTAGGAATGAATATCTGACTGTTCTCTGATGTCTATGGACAACTAAATCTAGGATAAAGCTCACCACATTAGTAAATCCTCTTTTTTTTTTGGTTACACTAAAATACTGCATTCTTTACATGGATATTTCCTAACTGCCCATGGTTTACCTATGTGCTTATATCACAAGCCACCAGCATTCACTAGTTGCCAATTTGAAGTTACCCACATACTCCTTGAAAGTTGTCGAAAATGACCCTTCTTTTACACTGTTGCTCTGAGGGAATTTTTCCACACTTTTCTGAAAATAAGGATCCCTAAACTGCTGCGTTAGCTTTGTGAACTGCGCCCAATGTGAGCACACCGACAAACACAACAGACCCATAAGCCAGCAGATCAGTGGCATCTTTTATGTTTCAATAAATTCTTATGAAAGGTTTGCAGAAATGTAAGAACCCATGTCAAACATACAAGCTTGAGCAGTACAGCACAAAAGAGTTAAGACATACAACCCCAGACCACTCACAATCATAACACCACTTTACAAATAATGGTAATACATAAAGGTGTAGTTTAAACAATTCCCAGCTATTCTTGAAGAGCAAACATCCTATTAGGTGCTGGAAGAACAGTCTGATGGTAGAAGTGGGGCTATGTCCACTACTCCATTTAACCTAGTTGATGGACAAATAAATATGTAAGCCCTTGAAATGAGATCTATGCAGAAGGTGGTTATGAGAGGCAATGTGGTATATTAAAGATGTTGAAAAAAAATTTATAGAAAAAGAAGAAAGAATCAGATAGGAAAGCTCAGTGGTAGGGGTATCAGGGATGGTGATCAGGAGTGGACCAAGAAAAAACAACTTTATGGATCAGCTATGGAGTTGGCCTATTACAGGGCCAGCAAGAACTGGTTAAAATCCATAGGAAGGTGATGTTCAACCCATGGGATCCAGACTTGCACAAACATTTACTAGAATTGCAGGCATTTTCTCAGAATTGTGATATCTTTAACACATGCAAGGATACGAATGATCACATTTTGACAAAACAGGATCTGCCAGTATATTTCTGACTCAAGATCCTCCATAAAAGGGTTGTCTTGTTGAGATTGAGATAGATGCCAGATTCAAGCCCACAGCACTGACACCTGCCAGTTCACAGAACATCCCTCATACACCTAGATGGTGACACAGCATGCTGCAATGCACACGTAGCACTGGTCAGCAAACACTGGTATGCACTACTGACTAGTGACATGTGCAGTAGTCTATCCCAGTGCTCTACGTACATCTCATCCTTCTTATTCACCACAAAGGTAAATGAAGGTTGATGACATAAAACGTGGGTGGGATACTAAGCACATGTGTTTGGAAATGCATTCGAATAATACAAACTAGTGCCAAAAATAATTAGCAGGAGTTAAATTTAAAAGCTATATTTTAGATTGGCAGGTTAAATGATATAGCAGACAAGACTTCAGTGCACAGACTGCCCTGCAAGTGATCTTATAATTGGTCTGTTGATCTAATAGCAATGGCATGCAAAAGATGATACTAAGCGTGTGTATTGTAGCAGCAATAAGGAATGCATGTCTCGCTAAGAATTGGTTACTACAGGCTTGCTGCAACTATTGGGAGTGGAATCCCTGTCAATGTATTATATCTATAATATATATATATATATATATATATAGAGATGTGTGTTTGATCTGAAGAAGGGCGTAAGCTTGTGAGCCCAAAATGTAATATGAACTTACACATCATGTAATGTTTGTTTCAACTTTGGTTCAATAAAGGAATTTTAAGTGCAGCGATCCTCTGGACTTTTTCTTATATTTTGGTCAGTGGGATGACCAGATCGCACTGCACTAATTGAAGACTGGGTACACATATTATCTGCAACAAAAGGTGAGCTGCATGTACTGCACTTGTTTAATATCTGTGCTTCAACATCAGAAGACTGCCACATATCGTCTTCAACAAATAAAGGGATGGTGCACCGGTCTTTCCGTTTCCTGTGTAACATGGAATTTTGAATAAAAAGAAGCAGAAAGACCGGTGCTCCATCTCTATATTTGTTGGATTATCTATCACACATATAAATATAAATATATAACAAACACATAAAGAAATGCATATAGACGAAGGCTGCCATGTATAACAGAACGGTGCAACACAGTGCAGAGGCATTATGGGTCGGTTGTGTTTTATTTAAGCCAGCTCTCATGGAAACCTTTTCGGGGATGTGCCGATCATTATCATTTCCGTACACACAAGTGTCAGTGTAAACAGATTAGTAATGTTCTGCACAGATCTGTTACATCACAACTCCTGAAGTGCAGCATTAACACAAATGGTAGTTAACCTTGCGATATCCTTGTTTGTGGCAGAAATCTGTTATTTCCCAGCAGGGTCAGAATTGTGCTGCACAGGTCCTTTTTCCTTTTCCCAAACACATCTGGTCTGCTTCTTATGTACCTGCTCATTTACAGAAGGACAACATATGGCAGTACAAGGAGTCAAAGAGCAGAGTCAGGCTAATGGGAGGCCACAGTCAGGTGCATTAGCACATATGTCTCTGCAGAGCTGATGTAACCCGAGTCCTCCCCTCACCCACAATGGGGAAAGTCAGGCCAGGAGAGACCATGTGCACCCCCCTCCTGACTAAGAGGGTACACCAATAAATGGGGGCTGAATTTCGAAGATATGGAAAGTGAAAATTCCACACGTTGAGTGAAGTTTAAGGGTTTTGGTAATAACAGACAACGCTCAAGGTTTCCTTTTTACTATCCAATCAAGCTACCAAACCCAATTCTGTGAACATATTTATGTATACATATTTTCAGATTAGTCAATCGGCCAAATAAAGAATTTCTATCATACCTGCTCAATATTTGAACAGATATTAATCACCAGAATTAGTTCGATTTCTTCATTAAAACAGCAGATTGTGTATACAGCAGCATCACACTGTCAAGCCAAATGTCGGGCCTCTCAGATTTAAAGGCCGATTCCATTCTGTTTTTTTTTTTTTTCATATATAGCCTCTGCATAAACCTTGTGGGCTCCCAGGAGGATGCTGCGTCATGTGACTGGACTGAAGACAACCGGTAGAATGGTACGTATATACACTCACCGGCCACTTTATTAGGTACATCTTGCTAGTACCAGGTTGGACCCCCTTTTGCCTTCAGAACTGCCTTAAAGTGTTACTAAACCCAGGACCTGCATTCACTATATCTGGTCTCCCGCAGCACACAGAACATGGAAATGCAATTATTTTAATAAATATAAACTGCTGAATACCTTTTCTCATCAGCAGTATATAGTATTGATACTTCTATCAGTTCCTGGTAAAACTTGTAGGAGTTTTCATACTGCACTGAGCTGTCCTATCAGGATCCAGGACCCCTGACCATATGTCTGGACAGTACTGATTGGCTCTGTGCTGATCACATGCACTCTCCCAAGAAAGAAAAAAAACTCTAGCAATACACACCAAACTGAGCATGTGCAGCCTGACTCCAAAGGCTCTGTCTTATCCAGACATGTTCTGAAGTCAGTGGAAGAGGGGAGGATCAGAGAAGACAGGATCAAACAGTCTTTTTACACAATGCAGAGGATTAACCCCTTAGGTTCCACAGTGAGTATAACAAGCATGCTTTACTGCATATACACATTGATTTTATGGTTGTGGGTTTAGTAACACTAATTCTTCGTGGCACAGATTTAACAAGGTGTTGGAAACATTCCTCAGAGATTTTGGTCCATATTGACATAAGAGCATCACGCAGTTGCTGCAGATTTGTCGGTTGCACATCCATGATGCGCATCTTCCGTTCCACCACATCCCACACTATGCTTCTTCTGCAATAAAGAATTATTACCTGCCCTTTTGTATGCTGAGGTACACATACACAGCACAGAGTACATTTTTGGCATCAGCCAGGATGAATGGACTCCTATGTGCATGTTAGGGATCTGCGTCATCAAAGCCAGGCAAATCAGGATGGCTGAAGATCTTGAAGCCAGTGATGGAGCTTGTGGATGTCGCATTGCTGAAGCGGAGGCGAGTATACTGTAGTTCCACTTTAAATATTGTGCAGTGTGGTAAGTAACCACCCTAAACTGGATATTTTCTAAATAAATTCCACTGTATATTGCAGGTATTAACAGGTCAACTTTGTAAAAAAAAAAAAAAAATTGTCCAAGAACAAATACACCAGGTTGGAAATTCTTGACCAACTCCCCGCTATCTTCTAAAGTGCATTTAAAAGGGCTGGTGTTCAGGGTTCATTAAACTCTTAAAAGTTTGATGTTTTAACCACTGAAAGACCAGGCGTTTTCTGGCACTTTTTGTTTACATGTGAAAATCGTTTTTTGTTTTTTTTTGCTAGAAAATTAGTTAGAACACCCAAACATTATATATTATTTTAAACCAAAGGCCTTAGAGAATAAACTGGTGGGTTTTGCAATATATGTCACACGATATTTGCGCAGTTTTACAATTGTTGGGCAGAAATACCTTTTACATTTTAAAGCAAAAAAACACAATAGATAACCCAATTTTTTTGTAAAATATAAAAGACATCACACTGATTAAGTAGATACCAAACATGTCATGCTTTAAAATTGCTCACACCCGCACAATGGCGACAAACAACGTAAACGTTACTATCCATAGGTGATGCTTTAAAAGCCTTTACATGTTACCACTTTAGATTTACACAGGAGGTCTAGTGCTAGAGTTACTGACCATAATGTGACGTTTGCAGCGATGCCTTACGTGTGCAACGATCGCTGTTTGCACGTGTGCGGGACTGATGCAAGCGTTCGCCTTTGCGTGCTAGCACAGGGGGCAAGGGCACTTTAAATTTATTTATTTTGTTCAATTATTAAATTTATTTTATTATTTTTACACTGTTGCTTTAAATTTATTTTTGATCACTTATATTGCTGTCACATGGAATGTAACCATCCACATGACAGGTACTCTTTATGGAGTGAATGCTTTCAGTTTGCAAACAATGGTGCAGTTATCACTTCTGGGTTACCATAGCAGAGACCCGATCAAAGCAGATTCCGGCTTTCCTGGGATCTCCGACTAGCTGGCTAGTATCTTGGGTCTCCCGGTGGGACGGGAGATTCCGAGCAAGCTGCGAAAGGAAAGGCGGTGGGAGGGGAAGGTCCCCTCCCGCTGATTGTAATAACTGAGTGGCTGGTGAGTGGCCCCTCCAGTTGTTATTACAAGAGAGTCGACCGTTGGCTCTAAAAAAAAAAACGGTACCGGGGCGATGTCTGCAGTTGAAGGCATCATCCCGGTACAACCACTTGAAGTCAAATTATGTACCAGACTGAGGTTAGGGAAGAAAAATGATCCAAGATCAGAATAGCTAAGAGTACTTCTTTACAACTCCCCCGTGTATCATTTTTTGCATGTTCCTTGAACAATTCAAGAGGCCTTCAGGGGGAAAAGATAGACATTTGTTAAGGAAATGTTTGAGATTCACTTTGACCAATTTGAGCAGAAGTAGCATAAGGTTGTATAAGATAACAGGAGGCAGAGTGTGTACAGTTTACCACTGATAAGGAAACATCAGTAACTAGGACTTTCAGAAGACTTTACACCACTGGAGGTAGGCATGTAAGGCACAGGTTTCCAAATCATATGAAACTATTTCCTCCCTCGTTTAATAATTAGCTTCTGACAAAGTATGGCCTTAGGCAGGCCACACGTTATACATTTTTTTTTTCATTCAACCAGCAGGTTGAACGAAATAAAATGTGCCAATCCCCCTCCATCCACACATTTCTGCTGTGCTATTGTGTTGTGATGGTGGGCGGGGCATACGTTTCTTTGATAGACCAACCTTTATTCTGGGCCATAATAGTACCCTGAGCCTGTCAAATCAGAGAGGAATAAGGCCATACAGGGCAACCCAGAAGGGGGCTATAGAATAAAAAGCCTGATCTGGTTATATTGTATATACTCTCACCAGACACTTTATTAGGGACACATTTCTAGTACCAGGTTGACCACCCATTGCCTTCAGAACTGCCTTCATTCTTTGAGGCATAGATTCAATGAGGTGTTGGAAACATTCCTCAGAGAATTTGGTCCATATTGACATGATTGCATCTCGCGGTTGCCCAGATTTGTCGACTGCACATCCATGATGCGAATCTCCCATTCCACCACATCCCAAAGTTTCTCTATTGGATTGAGATCTGGTGACTGTGGAGGCCATTGAAGTACAGTGATCTCATTGTCATGTTCAAGAAACCAGTGGTGAGATGATTTGAACTTTGTGACATTGTACATTATCCTGCTGGAAGGAGCCATCAGAAGATGGGTACACTGCAGTCATAAAGGGATGGACATGGTCAGTAACAATACTCAGGTAGGTCGTGGTATTTAAACAATGCTCAATTGGTACTAAGGAGCCCAAAGTGTGCCAAGAAAATATCCCTCACACCATTACACCACCACCTGAGCTGGTGATACAAGGCAGGACGGATCCATACTTTCATGTGGTTTATACCAAATTCTGACCCCACATCTGAATTTCATAGCTGAAATCGATATTCATCAGACCAGGCAACATTTTTCCAATCTTCTATTGTCCAATTTTGGTGAGTGTGTGTGAATTGTAGCCTCAGTTTCCTGTTCTTAGCTGACAGGTGGTGGCCCCCGATGTGGTCTTCTGCTGCTGTAGCCCATCTGCTTCAAGGTTCGATGTGTTGTGCGTTCAGAAATTCTGCATACCTTGGTTGTAACGAGTGACTATTTAAGTTACTGTTGCCTTTCTTCTCAAACCAGTCTGCCCATTCTCCTCTGACATCACCAAGGCATTTTCATTCACTCAACCACCGCTCACTGGATATTTTCTCTTTTTCGGAACATTCTCTGAAAACCATAGAGATGGTTGTGCTTGAAAATCCCAGTAGATCAGCAGTTTTTGAAATACTCAGACCAGCCCGTCTGCCACCAACAACCATGTCACATTCAAAGTCCCTATTCTGATGCTCGGTTTGAACTTCAGCAAGTCGTCTTCATCACATCTAAATGCCCAAATGCATGGAGTTGCTGTCATGTAACTTTTGTTACCAAGTGAGTAAACAGGTGTACTTAATAAAGTGTCTGGTCTGGTGAGTGTGTATTATACACACACTATGGGGGAGATTTACTAAAACTGGTGTACACAGAATCTGCTGTAGCTGTGCATAGTAACCAATCAGCTTCTAACTTCAGCTTGTTCAATGAAGCTTTGATAAGAAAACCTGGAAGCTCAACTTCAAAATGATCTTATTTATTTTCATAAAATGGTACATTTTCCCCCTTTTTCTATTTTCTAATGTGAATACAATATGGGTTTATGGGATTGAAAATCATGAAATCATTGTATTGTGCTTTTATGTAGATTTTACACAGACTTTTTTTTGGAATTGTGATATATAGATAGATCACACACTTTCATGCTTATGTATAAACACACTCTCAAAGACAAGATTATGAGACAGTCAACTATTATTATCCTGCTGTGTCTGGGCCAATTCCCAAACCGTCAATGCAGGGCCAAGCTGGCTGTCTCTCCTGGAATTGACATTTTGAAACATATACTAGCAAGAGGAGCACGTGATGACAGCATGCTGGATGTGTGATTGAACAGGACTGAGCCGTCTCTGCTATATCATTAGGGATGCAGCGCACAAAGAAATGACAGGACAAGGATACTGCAAAGCAAGCAAAAAGACCTCAGCTCCCAGATCCCTTGTGTTATTCAATAGGAAGCCTCTCATCTCTTATGGATACCTAAAAATAAAACCGTTACGTATATCTGGTCTTCATTAACAGTTAACATTCCTACATTCTAAATGATCATTTTTATATTCAACAGAAAATCAAGTGAATTCAACCTAGTAACATCACTCCATGACACAATATATTCAAGTGTATCTACTGTATATCCCAATTTTTTTTTCAGGTTTGGATAGTGGAGAGAAGTGCTAGAATCCCTGTCGTGTTTTTACTGCAGTCTACACTTTTAAAGGTCTAATGATTTGAGATTTAGCAGCTGCACTGACTGTGGTTGTTGTTTACAAGTGTAAGACACTGTAGCTGCTTAAAGAGCTTCTAAAAGCTCAAGGTTTTATACCGCCATGCATTCTATACATGAAGGTAAAAACCTTCTGTGTGCAGCAGCCCCTCCAAGTACCTACCTGTGCCCCATCGCCATCCAGCAACGTGCACAAGAGCCTCGGCTCTCTGGGGACTCGCCCTCCTCATTGGCTGAGACAGCAGAAGAAGCCATTGGCTCCCCCTGCAGTCAATCACAGCCAGTAAGCCAATGAGAAAAGACGGGGCAGGGCTGAGCCGCTGCTCTGTGTGTGAATGGAAATGCAGAGCAGCGGCTCAGCAGCGAGCCTGCCTGGGTGCTGGCAGCATTGCAAGCTGCTTGCTCTGGGGGCACTTGGCAAAAGGGAGGGGCCAGGAGCACCTGCAGGAGTCCTAAGAAGAGGAGGATCAGGGCTACTCTGTGCAAAACCATTGCAGAGAGCAGGTAAATATAACAGGTTTGTTATTTTTTTTTTTAAATGTCTTTAATATCACTTTAGGTTGGCCATACACCAAGAGAATAACGTTTGATTGTTCATACCATCGGCAACCGCACTGTTGTTACCTGCAGCATGTCTTTAAAACATTATTCAGGTACCAATGTTTAAAGTGGTTGTAAACCCTTGTATATACCCACTGAAGTAAAGTGACTAGCCTAAGGGATGAAACAAATCTTCCTACATAAGTTGTATCTATTTATCTGAAGCCTGGTTTCCTCTACAACAGCTCCAAGTACAGAATTTACACAGCATTTCTCAACTCCAGCACAGCACAAATCTGACCATTGGAGGACAGGCAGGCTGTTCTCCCAGCACAGCCACAAAACTGACAATGCTGGGGTGGATGTACTCTCATGCCTAGCTTGGTCAGTTTGAAGTAGAAGGGCAGGAACAGCAGGGATTTCACACAAAGGAAGTGATACAAACAGGATACTTTTTCTTACATGTTGTATGTTTTGCGTGCCAAGGAAGCACATCGCTAAATAGATAAATGCATGCAAAATTGCAGTGTACCACCGCAAAAATACACGGGACCCCACAGGACACGGGCTTTTTTTAAATGCTTTGGTGGAAATGTGCATTCAGCTTTCTTGACACAATACTAGACTAGAGCTGCAGGGTGCTTAAAGAGGCTCAAGAAAGCAGTTCAAAGCTTTGTTTTTTTTTTAAAGCTTTGTAAATGCTTGCTGTACACGGTGCTCTTCAAGCTAGTGTTTAACACTAAAACCTGTGTAAATTAGGCTAAACATACACTCTTGGGTGATCCAGGAGTGCACATTGACATAAGATGCCTCCACAGTGTAACCATACTTGAATTATCATGCGGAGCCGGCAGGTTAATGAAATCACCAGGAAAGACAGAGAAGCTTGAGGTCAGTTGGGTAATACAAATACAGTGGCCATACCAACCTTGGCAATGCATTTAAGGCTCTCAGAACATCAATGCTCATGGTCTTTTAAAGGCTGCCATACACAGCTTGAATTTCAGATGATTCATGCTGAATTGGCCGATATTTGTGCCTCTGTCAATTGAACAATTGACTTTTGTTGAAGGGGCTGGATGGAAAATTGTCGCCTGAACAGCATCTGCATGCAATCAGATGCAGGCAGTGTTAGGATATTCTACCAGCCACTGGAGCTGGCTTCCAGAGTAAAACGTTGTCAGGGGAGATTTGTCCATCTGCACTGCTTAGTGTGGATGGAAGAATCTGTTCATTCAGCCTGCAGCCATATCAGTGTATGGCTAGCATTGAGAACTAAATGTGACCACAGACACTAGTATGCAAGTCTGATCTCACAATCAACAGCAGTCATCAACACATTGTAGATTTCTACAAGAACTGTAAAGATTTCGATTAAATCACTATCTGTCCAATCTGGTTCACAAATCCCAGTAAATCTAGCCATGCAGAATCCCATTTTGGCCCTTTCCAATCAACAAAATGCATTACCAACTCCGAGGCACAAGGATCTACTGCTTATGTATCATTTGAATACAATCATTCTAGTAAGTAGGTCCTCACACAGATGTCACTAATCCAGCAGTTTCAAATCTGACTGTCTGTCATCAACTTCAGATGCATGTTAATATATACAAGACAGAAAAGCTGTATATAGATATAAATGGGTTTAGTATAACTTGAAGCCACTCGTGAACTTTCAGCCCTCGAAGCCTGACACTCTGCATTAAACTTTGATTAGTGAACAGTGTGTCAGCTTATGCCCAGTCTGCTAGAAGTTAATCCTGGAATCCACGGACCATTATCCATCTTTTGCAGTTGTTGGAAAAACGCTGACACATTTTTTTTTTATTATTTGTCCTGATCTACAGACTGGGCAGCTTCCTGTATGATGCACTCTGCACCTTGGAGGTTACATCAAGTACAAGCTATGCTGTAGCATCAATCCTAAAAGAAGCACAATGTCTCTATACCATGTCCCTGAGTTATAACAAAGGTCCCAGGGATGAAATTCAAGTTTTTTATTTCTTTTAGAATGAATAGAGAAGGTTTAGAACCTCGGTTTGGTTTTTACTGCCATCTGGGTCACAGTTTCTTCTCATGCTCTGTTTCAGTGACAACAGTTAGATCAGACAGGACATGAGTTAAATTCTCTAAAAGCAACACAGACAGAAATAAAAAGCAGGAGTAGGAGAGGGCTAGAACCCCTGTCAGCTGATTATTGTGGTCTTTGTACCTGTAGCAGGTTTTTCTGATTTTCCTGTTTGTTGCTGTGAGCAAGTGAAGGGAAATCTCTGTAATGGGGCCCAGGATAGCGGTAAAAACCTTCTAAGGCCCCTTTTACACTAGTGGACCGATTGGTTCCTCCTGAAGAACGGACAGTTGGACCCGATCGGACCCTCCAGTCTCCTCTATGGAGCTGTGGGTGTAAAAGCACGTTTTTCAGGAGGAACCGATCGGACCCTCCAGTCTCCTCTATGGAGCTGTGGGTGTAAAAGCACGTTTTTCAGGAGGAACCAATCGGACCCTCCAGTCTCCTCTATGGAGCTGTGGGTGTAAACGCATGTTTTTCAGGAGGAACCGATCGGACCCTCCAGTCTCCTCTATAGAGCAGCGGGTGTAAACGCATGTTTTTCAGGAGGAACCGATCGGACCCTCCAGTCTCCTCTATAGAGCGGCGGGTGTAAACGCATGTTTTTCAGGAGGAACCGATCGGACCCTCCAGTCTCCTCTATAGAGCGGCGGGTGTAAACGCATGTTTTTCAGGAGGAACCGATCGGACCCTCCAGTCTCCTCTATAGAGCAGCGGGTGTAAACGCATGTTTTTCAGGAGGAACCGATCGGACCCTCCAGTCTCCTCTATAGAGCGGCGGGTGTAAACGCATGTTTTTCAGGAGGAACCGATCGGACCCTCCAGTCTCCTCTATAGAGCGGCGGGTGTAAACGCATGTTTTTCAGGAGGAACCGATCGGACCCTCCAGTCTCCTCTATAGAGCAGCGGGTGTAAACACAAATTTTTCAGGATTAACCGATCGGACCCTCCAGTCCCCCCTATTGAGCGGCGGGTGTAAACGCACATGTATCTGTTTACACCCACCTACTTCCGATCCGATTCTACCTGCTAAAAACTGATGGATGGGGATCTGTTCTCCATCCGTCTGGCAGATAGGATCGGATGGTAGTCGGGTGTGTAAACGGACAGGCGGTCCATTTACATCCGACCACCCATAAGAGGAGAGCAGGCTGTGTATGATCTGCATAAGGGGAGTAGACACAGACTAGCCATCCGCCTGCCCAGCAGGGATCAGTGGACAGATTCCCCGCTGAGCAAGCGGACTCCAACAGAGTCCACCCCAAATGGAAGAGGCCTAAGTCTAGCAAAAAAGTTATTTTGGACATATTACTTTAAATTAGCCATACAAAGGGCAGCTAGGCAGACAGGGATATTTGAAACTACTCATAGACATGAGATAACAGTTGCCCAAAAAGAGAGATGATCTCTTGTCTATGTTCCGTGAATGCCAGCAAACTGGTTTTAGGAGGAATAGTCAACCGACTGATCATAAAATGAATACCTTAAAGCGGAGGCCCATCCACCCCTGCAGCTGCTGACTTTTAATAATAGGACATTTACTTGCCCTGGAGTCCAGCGATGTCGACACCGCAGCTGATATTTCCATCAGCTGTCGGGTGCTGCCACCGCCATTGCCAGTAAGGAAACCCGGTAGCGAAGCATTACGGCTTCAAGCAGGGTCCCTATTGCGCATTCGCTAGGCACCGCTGCGCATCTATTACTGGCCTCGGCCTGGTCTCCCGTAAGTAGGGACAGCATACCTGTCAAAGACAGGTATGCGCTCCCCCTTGAAAGGTGCCAAATGTGGCACCGGAGGTGGTGGGGGACAAACGAGCGGAAGTTCCACTTTTGGGTGGAACTCCGCTTTAATGTTAACTTCTGTGATAAGGGCTGCCGTAAGCATCTGCCAACACTGTTCTCCTGCTCCCTCTCTACACTCAATTGAATGCCTACATTCTTATAACCATGGACACCTTAGGACAAATGAAAATACGAAAGATGAAAAACTTTGCCATGTGAAGACCACGTGTGCTCACATATGTGGCCATTATACAACCATTGTTTGTCTTCTGCTTAAAAAAGCAGTTCTCTAGGGGTGACAATTGTTTGGATTGTACAGGGTTTTCCATAAATACAAGAAAAAAAAAAAAAAGTCAGGCCACTACCAAAGGTGACCATTGATATTATTATTATTATTATACAGGCTTTATATAGCGCTGACACCGTGTATGTAGGCTTTACAACATAAGGGCAGACAGTACTATTAGAATACAGTAAGAATCAGAGAGCCCTGCTCGTTAGAGCTTACAATCTAAGAGGAAGGGTCAAGAGATACAAAAGAGAATAGCTGAGGGGGATAAAATTATATAGAAAATAAATGTACAGTTGTTAGGTGGGGGCCAGATAGGCCTCTCTGAAGAGATGAGTTTTCAAGGATGGTCTGAAAGTGGACAGAATAGGAGATAGTTGTACAGATTGTGATACAGCGTTCCAGAGGATGGGAGACGCTCTGGAGAAGTCCTGGAGGTGAGCAAGGGATGAGGTGACAAGGGGGCTAGAAAGTAGAAGGTCTTTGGAGGAACGAAGAGAACAATTTGGTTGGTATTTTGATTCTAGATTAGTGATGTAGCTGGGGGTAGAGTTGTGGATGGCTTTGTAAGTAGTTGTTAGTATCTTGAATTTAATACGTTGGGTAAGGGAAGCCAGTGGGGGGGATTGGCAGAGAGGGGTAGCAGACACTGAATGGTTGGTAAGGTGGATGAGCCTAGCAGAAGCATTCATGGCGGACTGAAGAAAGGATAGCCTATGTAAAGGTAAGCCAATGAGGAGGGAGTTGCAGTAGTCGAGGCGGGAGATGACCAGGGAGTGAATTAGAAGCTTTGTGGTGTCACTGGTTCTTGGAGATGTTGTGGAGACAATGATTGGATGTGGGACCAAAAGGATAGTTCAGAGTCCAGGATTACACCTTGGCATGCAGGGTTGATAGTTGTGCCTTGATTTTGACAGAGAAATCAGGGGAAGGGGTACCTGGAGGGGGGGGGGGTATTATAAGCTCGGTTTTGGATAGATTGGGTTTTTGGAAGTGGTGTGACATCCAGGCCAATATGTCAGTTAGTAAATTAGTGTAATGTGTGAGGAGACTGATGGAGTGAGCTGAGGGGTAGAGAGAAAGAGAGAGAAATTTAAGTGTCATCAGTGTAGCTATGGTATTGAATATTAAATGACTGCCATTTCAGCCCAAAAATCTAACAGATATCAGCTACCTGCACACACTGTTGGCAGAGGCTCAAGGGGTAAAGTGATCATGAAGGATAGAAAGTTTTATCTGACTACTGCTGTCCCCCTGATAAACTGTACCAAAAAGGTATTTGAGTTACCCCTCCACACTCCATAAACTCCATGTCATGACTAACACAAAAGTACATAGTCATCTAGTTTCTTTGACCAGGCTCTGAATGTTTACGTGTATGATCTGATTAGAAGGGCCACCAATCCCAGCCAATCCAAAAAGTTACACATAGTAGCATCAAAGACTAACCAAAGTTTACAAATGCAAAGGCAAATCTTATGGCCAGCTATTCCACCAGAGGAGGAGAACGACCCATTTATTAGGTATGTGCTGGTTTTGTTAGTAGGGCAGAAACTAGTGCTCCATGATGGTTTCAAGGACAAGCAGATATTGGCTTTGGAGGTCTATCAGTATTCGGTGGACCTCAAAGTAGCCGTACTATTGCAGATCTGTCACCAAGGTTGACAGGAAGTGAATAGTTTGCACATCCTAATTTCGAAAGCAGCACCAAGAAAAAGAAATCCCTTTCAAAACTCAAGAAACTGCATGAGAATTAACCTTGTATAGTTCAAAATCCACTTGCTATGCTTGAAATCGGCCGCAATATCTGCATGTTTGGGGCTAGGTATGGCTGCCCTTAGTAATTTTTGGTCCTTAGTTGATTAACCCCTTAAGGAGAGGATTTCTTCATGGAACAATATCTAGAATCGCTAAATATTGAACTGAGTAAACAGATAAAATGACTTGCAGGGAATCTCAACAAATTGCCTACGTTTAACCTACAAATTCCAATAATGCCTTGAGGCTAAACAAATATCACGGAGCTGAACGGGTTAAGCCACCTGGCCCATTGATATGCCAATTTGTAAGGCAGTAGAAAGAACTGCAGACAGTCTCTATTCAGTGGGGTCACTTTAAAAGAGGCCAATTTCTAAGAGACAATAATCTCATCACAGTGGGAAAACACAGAACAGCAGGAACTGACCAGTGTAGGGCAGATAGCTAGTGGGGGCAGGGAAGAGACTAACCCCCATTGATTTAAACTCTGCTAAAAGATTTTTCACACTCTGGCTGTTGAATTAACCTTAAAAAAACATTTTACTTTACTGATTTTTTCTTAACACAAGTAAGGACCCTGCTACGCTTTCAGCTGACACAGACAAGTAAGGGTTAAGGACATCATGATGCCAGCGAGGTGACAGAGCAAAATGCTGGAGCCAGAAGTAAGAAGTGGAAACTTTGTCTGTGTGAGCTCCAAACTGTCTGGATTCTAACTCAAGTGAAGTGGAAGCCAAATTCTCCATACGTCATTATCACTGAAAGAAAAATGTACAAACCCTTTTCTATTTAGCCTCCCAAAAAGGGGCCACGACAGTATAGGAAACCGGACAATAAGAAAGTTGTGTGCTTTCACCTACAGTTTACCATTCCTGCATTGTCTACAACAAATTAAAAAAATGTGACTGCATTCTATGTATCAGCGAGATTCCTCGTCCGGTAGATCAACCACAGCTGGGAAAGTCTGGACACTACTTTCATCGGGGCTCGTGCACGCGGAACTTAGGAGTGCCACTTATACAGGCGTCAAAGTACAGCTCCTGAAAGGTGGACATATACACCATCACATATATCTCTGACTAGGAGAGCTACATCCAATACCAGAAAAAAAGAAAAAAGTCAGACATTAATCGTTGGCCCTGCGAATGGAAAAATGGCACAGAATCAGCGTTATCCCTTTCAGTAGGTGTTGAAGAAAGAAAATGTGAATATTTGGATCACAGCCTTCCTTACAGACTGCCTGATGTTTTACTATCCCTGATTAGTTTGGCAGAGGCCTCGCTAAACTTTCCTGGGCCCAAATGCAAAATGTGAACTAGAGCCCCAGAGGATATGCTTCTTATTAATAAAATCTATCACACACACAACTGGCGCACTCACTACTAGTGCACACAAAGGCCTTTTCTGGCTGATTAACACATGACACTTCCATTGGTGCAATGAGGAATAAAGAGATAAGTTTTTTGAGAGAGGGTCTTGTCTGGTTTATTGTTACTGATTAAACGGTGATAAAACAGTGAACATTCAATTATTTGTTCGGCTTTATTAAGCACTGATTAATGCAGGCTCAGTGCCAGCGCACATAGTAAACAATTGTTTTCCATTTGCCCTTTTCACACCAGAATGCGGCGTTAAGGTGGGTTATGGTACAGTATGTAAACGTGCAGAAATGTACCGCATCTCACCCCAGATCGTGACAGTGCATCTCCCCACTCTGCCTCAGAGCTGCGGTGCATAGATATGATCATCGGTCAAACTTTGATCAGTCAGTCATTCAAACGGGAGGTGAAATGCTGTGTACAGGTGTGTATAGTTTTGTATAAATGTCTATGGGCCCATTCACATAGTTCCATATGGGGCTGCAAAGTTCCCTGCGTTGAGCGGTAAAATTGTAAATCATTAATACAGCCTTTTGGCTGCTACCATCTGACTGCTTCCTAGCAACCAGGGATGCTAGGCAGTAGGGGCCAGTCAGGTGTGCAAGCAGCGTTGCAGGCGCTGCTGACTACACATTTTTCATACTGTTGAATGACCAATAGTGCCCCATGTAGGTGGTTTGTACATGTGTAAAGCAGCCCATAGATTATGCAATTTTCTTTCCTTCCAAAAGAAAATGGCTAGGATCCCCCATCGACACATTCCATGTTGATGGGGGAATCATTCCTGCAGTGCTAGTGTGTTCTGTTGGCGGGGAGCCTTCCTTGCAGCCAGAACACAATGGTCACTGCTGGTGGCTATAGCAGCCAATAGTGATCACATGAACTAAATCCAACTGGCTGGTTGTACTGAAGTCAATTGTTGGATCGACTTCAGTACAACCTGCCTGCCTATAGATGGGTCGAGTCTTGGCCGGTCCCTGCTGAACCGGATGAGATTCGATCTATGGCTGGCTTAACTTTTACATGTATCAAGAGGCACAGACTGATAAAACCACAGGAACTTGCTGCCAGCATTATGAAATAGTTACTCCCATGTGAACAAGGCCTAAGCATGCAGGCTGGTGTGAATAAAAGTCAAAAGATGCCCCATTTTCTATTGATGATAGGAAAGACTGCTACTTTGGGTGTTTAAACAATTGAGATTATGCATTTTTTGCTTTAACAGAGCTGAAAAACAGCACAGGCAGAGAGCAGACTTCTGGCATTATATCAACTGATATACATATATATATATATATATATATTTTTTTTTTTTTTTTTTAACTCCACAACAGATATAGCAAAACAGTTTTAATGGTATATTTAGCAGACAAAAAAGGAAATGTTATTGGTTTTATAAACATTTTAGGCATCTGAAACTGAGCTGTCATTTCACTTATTGTCCATGTGTTTTAGCTGAAGGGAGTAGTTGGGTCCCAACAGGCACAAGCTTTGGCAGATGTCAATCACTCAAGTAGCACGGAGGGGCCCAAGACTTCCCAAGAAAGGCAGAGCCAACAGACCTAGAACTGCAGTGTTATAGGTTGTACTAGAGCTGCACAATTAATCATTAAAAAATCGTGATCTCAATTCAACCCCCCTGACTATCTCTATTGCAGAGTTTGACAATTCATTCATATAACAAGTGGAGAGACTTATCTGCTCACTCAGCTGTCAAAAGAAAACATCTGGGCAGTCTGCCAAGTTTTTAACATGAAACATTGTAACTAACTCTTCCTTCTTAGATCAAAGGGATAAACTTCTGTGTGGAAAAAAAAATCCAGGCAGTCTGCCAAGTTTTCAAACAACTTCTAAATGCAGGAAGTTTAACCACTTAAAGTCTAAATCTTTTTCCTACACTTGTTTCTTAAGTTAAAAATCAATATTTTTTCATAGAAAGTTACTTGGAACCCCCAAACGTTATATATAATTTAGCAGAGACCCTAGGAAATAAAATGTCAATTGCTGCAATATTTTATGTCACACTGTATTTACCCAGCAGTCTTTCAAAGGCATTTTTTTAGGAAAAAATACACTTCATTGAATTAAAAAAAAAACCAATAACGAAACAGTAAAGTTAGCCCAATTTTTTTGTTTTAACGTGAAAGATGATGTTACGCCGCGAGAATCGTGAGATAATCGTGATCTATCCTCTAAGCCAAAAAATCGTGATTCTCATTTTAACCAGAATCGTGCAGCTCTAGGTTGTACTGTCCCTAGTGTAACACTACATTTACAATTGGATTTAATAAATAAAGTATGCAAAAACAGATTTGTCAAATCTTAAACATTTACGTATAGTCAAGATATACTTAATCTTAGTAAATTCAAAGATAAGCTATCAAGATAAAAGTGTGAGGACTGCCATTGCACAAAATGATGCATTTCTGGCTCTCAGGCTCAGCTTTTGTGTTTAAAATGTTTGGAGTCTCTGGTGACTGACCCATAACACACATGCAGCCAGTAATGTCAGAATTGAGTATTTGCTATAGCAAGGCAACAATACCTTTGGCTCCAGGTCTCCAACGTACAGGAAGCGTCAGGACGCAACCCCCCCCCCCCCCCCCAAAAAAAAAAATATCCAGCTTCAAGTAAATTTTCTATTATGGGAAAAAATGCAACATTAAAGTGCTTTCCCAAACATAGTTCTAAGACACACCAAAATGGGGTTCACTACTGACATCTCTTCCCTTATGGCCATCCTGGTCATGAATGTGAGACAGCCAAACTACAAGGAAGCAGCACCTCACATCTGAGAAGCTCGGGTAGCCTGACCTCTTCAACCATATTTGCACTAATAAAGAAACCATTAATGTGCACCAACTGTACGTCTATTAAAGTAGAATTCCAGCCTCAATCTAACTAGTCTTAAAAATGCCCCTCCTAACACCTTTGTTGACTAACCCGTGTGTAAAAGTAAAAATAAATAAAAAAGATGTGTAAACTTCCCTATTCTCAGCTCACTCTGGTCATGTGATCCCATGTGTCAGCCCGCGGAGGCTGCAGGGGGAAGGAAAGAGCACTCAACAGCTGGAAATTCCTGGGAGTGATGACATCACCCATAGGCACCCATGTCCCCGCCATTGTCCGCACAGCTCTCTTCTCCTTTGCAGCCACTGCTGGCTGACCCAGGGGAGCAGGATCACATGACCTGACCAGAGTGGACTGGAAATAGGAAGTATATACTTCCTTTTTTTTTTTTTACACAGGTTAGTCAGCATAGGTGTCGGGAGGGGGGAGGAGACATTTTTAAGATTAGGTAATTGGGCTGGAATCCTACCTAAAAGTGGTACTAAACCCAATAGCAAAGATTTATTATATTCCAGCTTACCAATTCTTAGATGTGATGGCTGCATTACATTCCCCTTTAGGTTTTCTTTACTCTATTTTTCATCTGGTGATCCAGCCAGCAAGTCTGTTGTATTTCAAAAGCATAAGCTCTCCAGCATAATGTATCAGTTTACATGGATGAAACAAACCATTTAACACTGACAGGGGGTAGCTAAAATGATCCGCTTTTATTTAGTCATGTAAAACCTTTATCCCAAAAGGAAAAAACTGTTTGCTGTAACTGATTATAAAGTTGTGAGTTGGAGTTTGGCTTTAGTTCGTTAGATTCAAATACTAACACATTTAACACTACCCTCCCCCCAGGCTGGCAATGCTGCTGTGCCTCTTCTGCTCATTCCTCCAGAGTTGTGTCTCACTAATACAGCAGGTGTGTTACTGGCCAGATCACCAGGGGAAAACAGAGGGAAAAAACAAAAGAAAACTGATGCAGCCACCACTTCTAATGATAGGTAAGCTTCAATATAATACATTTTAGGTTTTGTGCTTAATACCGCTTTAATTTTGATTTCATGTAAACCAGTGTCTTAGTTCTAGTCTTTTGAGGTTAATGACATTAACTAGCCCCTTCCCCCGCTCTCCATCCTGAAACATTCCCCACAGCAGCTGGGAGATGAGGAGGAAAGCCAGCAGGCAGAAGAGGGGGAGCCTGGGCAGTAGGGGGAATCAGCACCGCACGTAGTGATCAGGGTGTGCCCAGGCACTCCTGGCACACCCCTGCGCACACCTATGTATATACTATAAGGAAACAATTGAGTCATCTAAAAGTTCCTTATTTTAGCACTGGCTGAACGTCAGTGTATAGTCAGCTGTAGTACCATTGCAAATACCTGTTGATCCT
This sequence comes from Aquarana catesbeiana, assembly GCF_042186555.1. Taxonomy (NCBI): domain Eukaryota; kingdom Metazoa; phylum Chordata; class Amphibia; order Anura; family Ranidae; genus Aquarana; species Aquarana catesbeiana. The sequence continues at coordinate 201,399,898 of NC_133331.1, forward strand.
ACCAGTGAAGTCCACCTGATGCAGCTTTCTCTAATGCATCAGTGGCAACAATGCTGCTCTGCTCCTAAATTCAGAGCAGAGTTTCCACTCCCCTGTGGGTGGGGCCTGTGTGCACTACAGTGGGATGGAAAAAAAGCGGGTCATGGCAATTAGCAATGTCACTGCCAATTCAGAATCCCTAACCATTGTGATTTGTAACGTCTGGGAGGAGGAGCGCGTGAGATACAGATGAAGTTTTTGGATCAGTCAGGGTAGGTAGGTAAAGGAAGTTTCTGTTTTACGTTATGAGGCTTGTACATAACATATTAGCTGGAGTTGTTACTTGTTTAGATTGTCATACAGAAGCACTGCATGAGGCCATTTGATCAGCGAATTCTCAGTGACGTGAAGTCAGATCTACAGATCAGCATCAAGTTCCTAAAGTACTGAAGCCATGCGGTCTGCATGACAACCAGGGAACATGCATTTTCAGATGAGATCAGCAATGGCAGCCTTATTATTCTCTATGTACAGGTTTCCTTTATGCAAGGCCTTCTACATGAAACTCCCACTAGCACCTTTAGCATGATAATCACACATGATGCACATTGTATATATTGATACATTTTATTTTAACATGTGCAACCATCTAGCCAAAGTACCCACAGCTAGAAGTAACAATAATAATATGTAAATGTAACACAAAAACATAAATGAAAGATGATATTCTCCATTTAACACTGTTATTTTCAGTAAACTTTCTGTTTTCAAAACTGGCCAAACACACTTTACCAAAACAGTAAATACAATATCTGTAAACATTTCAAAGCAGCATTGCTATGAATCCCTTGACAGATCCGAGTCCGGCATCTATCAGAGTGGAGATCCAGGAAGCTGCAGCCCAGAAGGTGGTCCTTCACTCTCCAGTGATATCTATGAATTGTCACTTCATGCAACTGCAGCATCCGGATACAGACTCTCCACCAATAGCAGCCAGGCCTTGTACGTCAATGGAAACTCATTTATCTTTCCAATTCCCATTCCCCGGCACACAGAAGATCACACACTATTCCCAGGAAGATGCAGAAGCCCTTGTCAGCATTTTTAAGATAAAAAGTAGCAAAAAGGTAACTCAAGCCCCTAAAAATATCTGAATATATGAAAGTCTCCCTAATTCTGGGGATTCAGTGAGCCCCACAAAGACCAGTGACAGTTTACTAACTGCAAGGTGGAAGAACCAGAAGTAAACCAATAATAAAGCTTTGTAAACTTCACATACAAAGCGGTACTGGAATGTCTTAAATGGGGTTAAAATAAAAGCAACAAAAAGTAAAATAATTTACATGCCTTCCCCATCAAAAATAAAGACTGGTGAGCAGTCATAGATATAGTATGTATTGCCATGAATGACATTGTTTATTGTTCTGGTATTATGCTTGTGATGGGAAGGGGAAGGTGGAAAAGGAACATATGGGGACCACTTATGACTGTTGTGATACTAAATAGCACTTGTCCTCTCCGTAACACCTTGATGACCACAGAGGCCTGCTAGGTGCTGCAGTCTTTACTGCTAAGGATGATGGGACCGCCTTTCCAAACCCCTTACCATAGCATCATGACACCATGCACTGCATCTCTCCACCCACAATAAGCCATACAGTCAATACCCAACTGATCGAAAAGTCCTCTCCACCTCACACCCCCTCCTCTTTACCCCTAAGAAGAAAGCCACTTACCCACAAGTTCATTCCAACCAGTCCTCCCCCTAGCCCTCCGCTTCTTCTGTGGCACAGGGGGACCACATAGGTCTCAAAGCACTTCCAGGCAACGCCGAACAAAAGCCAGGCAGACTCAAGTCTTTAATTTCAGCAGCACAAGCCGGGCAGTAGCCACCACCATCACCACCACCACCATGCTGCCTCTCTCCCTCCCCTCTAAGGACACCCTGCTCTCTTCCTCTCTACTGCCTGTCCAGCTACTGCACAACACTCATCAATTATTAATTGCTTGTCTCCAGATTTCCAGGCAAAACCAATAACAGATGGGCTCCCTGCTAATGGCTCAGTGTGTAGCAGCCAACTGGCTGTGTGTGTTTGCAGCCTCCAGAGACAATGAGAAGAATCAGGTTAAGCCTCCTAACTTCACACATGCCCAGGCAGACACAATGTAGTCCCCCCCAGTGCAGCACTGCAGTCTCAGCCCCGGCCAGGGGAACAAGACGGATCTCAACAGGGTTTTGTCTCACCTCAGCACCATGCGGCAGGAATTCTCAAGCCTTTCCTTTCCACACTCTGTGTCTACAGAGCTTTGCTGTTTTCTGTTACACACATTCACCATACACACACACATACACACATTCACACTCAGGCAGCCTCAGTCATTTGCCAGAAGGCAGAGAGGAGAGACAGAGGAGGAGGAGGGGGGTGTAGTGGGAGAGAAAGGGAGGAAAAAAAAAAAAAAAAAACCAAGCAGCAGCTCACATTACAAAACTTACACCGAGGGGAGGTGCTAGGCACTATCCTTTAACCCTTTCACCAGCACAGGCCACTATGGGGCGAGGGGCGAACACACAGCCCACCGCACTTAGGAGACAACATTCAACAGCAAAATACATTACACCACTGATTGGAAAAAAAAGAAATGTGGGGTGTCTGACAAGCCCTCCCCTCTTTTTCACACACTCCTCCCCGAACTTAGGATACCACTGACTGGGGCTGACTGCCATTCAAGACATGATGGCACAGACCACACTCATTCACTACAAATGCTTTTCTGTGCTCCCTCTGCAGCCAGATAGTCTGGGAAAAGGGCATGCAAATGAGGCCAGCTGCACAATGCCCGACATACACTGTGCTCAAAGTACAGGGAGCAAAACATATGCCATGATAAAAGGTGCCCACAGCTTCTGTATGTAATGCCAGTGCAATCACATTGAAATACTAGACATTAGGAATAAGCAGCCAGTGACCCAGAGCAGCCTATTTCAACTGGGGTGCCTTGAGGTTTATTCAAGGGTGCCTTGGCATAATACTGAAAAATTGTCCATAAATTGTATACAAGCTGGCGTGTGGATGAAGACTGCCATTTAGTTACACTAAGCCACAGGTTTTCATTGTGCACCATTTCAATCTTCTAGCTGCCAGCGTCTTAATGACCAATGACATCATCAGTCGATAAGGAGGATGTCATTCACCTGCATAGCATTCTTGTTTGACCCTCCCCTGCCCCTCTCCATCAGCGTTTGGGTCACATTATCATGATTGAGGGAGAAGAGAAACACCGGCATACTGGTCAGTACCAGTTTGCAAAATTCTATTTGCTTTAGAAGAATAAATCACCTCTAACATTGGGTGTCCTCCTTGGACTTGTGGATGTTGAATTATATAAAATGATTAGAATCATATTTATATTTTAGAATGGGGTGCCTCAAGACTGTCCATAATGTTTAAAGGGTGCCTTGACTGAAAAAAGGTTGAGAAGCACTGATCTAGAGGTCAATACAATTATTAATTGTGAAGGAAGTGACACCAGCTGTCGCTCACCAATCATCTGTGAGTCAAATGACAAGGCCAGACTGGATATAGGCTAATCACCCTATCGGTATCTTATACCAGTAGTTTACAGCAAACTGCAGGTCAAAGAAAGTTAAGACCCCTTTCACACTGGGGCGTTTTTCAGGCATTTTAGCGTTAAAAAAAGCACCTGTAAAGCGCCTGAAAGAAGCCTCATCTGCAATCCCAGTGTGAAAGCCCGAGCCCTTTCACACTGTCAGCGCCCGAAAAACGCTGGTAAAGCGCCGCTTATGACCCCTTTCAAACTGGGGCGTTTTTCAGGAGCTGGCAGTGTGAAAGGGCTCGGGCCATCGGCGCACCCAGCCCGGTGGCAAAAACGCGAATGAGCTGCAAAGAAGCTGCTTGCAGGACTTTTTTTTGACGCCCTGCCAGTGCAGCGCCCCAGTGTGAAAGCACTCGGGCTTTCACATTGGGGTTGCATGAGGCTTCTTTCAGGTGCTTTACAGGCGCTTTTTTAAACGCTAAAGCGCCTGAAAAACTCCCCAGTGTGAAAGGGGTCTCAGTGTGAAAGCACTCTGGCTTTCAAATTGGTATTGCAAATGAGGCTTCTTTCAGACGCTTTTTTAACCCTAAAGCGCCTGAAAAACGCCCCAGTGTGAAAGGGGTCTAAGGACCTGTGCACACTAGAATGCTGTGTGGGAAATAGGGTTGCCACCACATCTCTTTAAAACCAAATACAAATTAATTACACAGGTGCTGTGGCTGATTAAGGTGGTAATTAAACTCACATGGCGCCTTATCTGCATTAATAGCAGATTAATTTATTATTAATTTAATTAATATTAAATTAGCCTCAGAACCGGTGTAATTATTATTATAAAAAGGTACTTGTATAGTGCTGTCAATTTACACAGCGCTTTACATATACATTGTGCATTCACATCGGTCCCTACCCTCAAGGAGCTTACAATCTAAGGTCCCTAACTAACATTCATATACTAGGGCCAATTTAGATAGAAGCCAATTAACCTATCAGCATGTCTTTGGAGTATGGGAGGAAACCGGAGTACCCGGAGGAAACCCACACAGGCACAGGGAGAACATGCAAACTCCAGGCAGGTAGTGTCATGGTGGGATTCGAACCAGCGATCCTTTTTACTGCTAGGCAAGAGTGCTACCCACTACACCACTGTGCCACCTGAATTCATGTGCGTTTGGGTTTAAAGATGTAGTAAAGCCCGCTTTGTGATTTTTACCTACACGTAAACCTATAATAAGGCTTATTATAATATCTCCTAAGTGTGCGCTGTTTAGGAGATATTCACCCTGGATGCTGCCGGTGACGTCACCGCACGGGAGGAGTGACGTCATTGCGGCTCCGGCCAATCACATAGCCAGAGTGTGTGAACCCAGAAGGAAGACCGGGGAAGATGTCAGCACGCTGCTGGAAGGCTTCGTTCCAAGGTAAGTATTTCATAATGTGTTAGTGTGCGATGCATACTAGCACATTATGCAATTGCGCAATGCATACTAGCACATTATACAATTGCCTTACAGGTGTGTTTTTTTTTTTTTAACCAGTGGTAGTTTACTACTGCTTTAAAGGGATAAGGTGGCAACCCAAGTCGGAAACCCGCATTCCCTGCCAGCTTCCTGCACCACATTCAAATCACACTGCCCTTGCCATCTGCGGCAGGTGTCAGTGCAAAGTTAACAACAACTCAAATGAAGGTTGCAAACGCAGTGCATTTGCCCACATTAGGTTGCATGGTAGAAATGTATGCAATGTGTTTCCAAAAGTAGTGCATGTACTACTTGTGGTGCGGTGCTGTGTGATTTCAGCCCATTCATTCTAGCATGGCACAGAACTGCATGTGAATCACACAGAAACACACAGCGTGGTCCTGTGCGATTCACATTCCGTTCCTAGAGTGAAGGGGGCCTCAAAGAGTTGATTTACTAAAGACAAATAGCCTGTGCACTTTGTAAGGGCAGTTGCACCTATATTCTTCAGAGCTTAGTGAATGTGGTGAAGCTTTACTTCGTAAAGAATACCCAATCAGGTGCAAGGAAATAATAATTGGATTGGATGAGAGAAATCAACAGAGCTTCACCACATTCACTAAGCTCTGGGAAATATAAATGCAACTGCCCTTGCAAAGTGCACAGTCTATTTGCCTTTAGTTAGTAAATCAATCCCAAAATGTTCTGGTAACTTTACAAGTGCTCATGAAAACATTCTTGACAGGTCACAATGTAGCAATAGTTTAATTAAAAATATTCTCCACCTTTTATCATAAAAAAATGCATCCTTGAGCTCTAGTGACTCTGCCTAGGCTCAGATGTCATCCGTCTGCTACAGGCAGGAGAAGCACTTCTCTCTCCCCGTGATCAGAATGTACATTTTAAATGTAGCAAGTCATAAGAGGAGAGGCTGCAGCTGGGGCTGATCTGTGTCAGACACTTGTGAACAAAAGTAAAAAAAGGCACAGCCATCAGGATTTGTTTGCCGACTGTATGATGCATGAACAGACATGGCTCTGTGCAAATAAGCGCATTGTCAGATGGAGCACTGTGATCTCAGCAAGAGAAATATTACTTAACAGGAATTTGAAAGGAAACCTGTGCTAAAGGGAATTTGTAGATTGCTACTGCTGACTAAAAATCGCAGTTATCTGGCTATTATGCGGATACATTTAGCACTGTCTAGTTGGAGACCCCCCAAAACAAGTGTGCAGATAGTGAGATCTAGGTTCCCTTGGACTTTACCTACGGTTTGTTCTAGGTCAGGCAACAAGCATTTTCAGAAGGAGTTGGAGGAATGTCAGCTGTCATTATTATGTTGGATCAGGTCTACTTTACATAAGTGTTCCCTTGTTTCATAACTTGTCAGGCCGAGTCTACAAACTGCTGCTGTGTCATGATAGGTGATGGTGGAACACAAGTGCTGAGCACACATGGGCACCGGCTAGATAATCCATATAAAGTTGTAACTGGAAACTTTTCAGACCAAATATTTCTGGAATAGCCCGATATAGCCTAGGTGCAGATATCGTCATTCCATTCCCCAGATTTGTGTATAAAAATAACCAGAGGGCCAATTCAGCTTCTGAGCCATAAGGAATAAACTGGGAAAACTTTTCTTCCCCGATTTCCTCTAATATCGCTCTCTTTGCACCTGAAGCTGGCCGTACATGGTTAGAAAATCCAGCGAAGGATCATTTGAAAATAGAAAACAATCTTCCCATGCATTCATTTCCCCGATCATCTACATATTTTCATTTGTTTTCAACATTTAAGTATCATTTTTTTGTTTGATCCAGGTTAAACTGTTGCACTTTTTGTTTTTTGATCAATTTCACTGCTCATTTGTTCAAACAAAATTTTCCAACATGACAGTTCATTTTTTTTTCCCTTGATGAATTAGATATCGATTGTCGAATTGAGCACATTAAACATTAGAAAATGGAACGATTGTTTGGTTCTCTGGATTTTTTTGTTCGATAGTCTACCCATCCATGGCCAGCTTTAGTCCCTTTTGCCCCTCTTTCCTTCCTTGGTTACACCTCTGTCCAGAGAGATGGGCTAACCTCCCTTTTTATTCCCTGTGTGAATGAATATGACTAGCAATAGCTGGTTATACAAATTGCTTGGGATCATTGCTCACCAGCAGTATATATGGTGGGTTCATTGTCAAAGGAAAGGAATCCCACTCCTTGGAATGACTTGCTCTTTATTGGAGGTGGGGGTGGGAGGTTTACTACATGAATCAGGCCAGATAGAAGCAGAAGCTGCAATTCAATAGGAGCAATGCTGAGCCTATACTCCACAGTTCACAAAACCATTCTGCTACTTTGTAAAATAGCAGCTCAAATGTTTCTGTGGTTTTCAAAACAGGGAAGTGTTTGTAAATGTAGAACTTCCTTTACAAATCTAATTGGACAAGTGAGAGTCAACAAAGTTGAACAAACCAGAGTAAAGAATTATAGCAATTAGGACAAAGACCATAAATTATCAGCTTGTTATTTCTCAGCCAATGGTATATGAACCCAGGGAAGACTGATGACAGATTCAGGATATTCCATTTAAAGTTTCTGCAAATACGGCATATAAGAAGAAAAGAAAAATCCTAATTTATAGTTAAAAGCAAGAGGTTGCTTGGAGAATATAAATAATTAGATGGAACAGTAAATGTATATAGGAGCACTGGAGATGACCTACACACCATGGGTTACTTTATAAGCATTGACTTCCAATAAAATAGACGTTCTGCTTCAAACCTGGCCTACATGGCAGGAATCGTCCAAACTTCACACCATGGGTGGTCCTGTTGGCACCATCTGGCTTGACAAAAGTTGATTTTTCTATAGATTTTTGACAAAGAAGCAGGGTGGAAAATTGTCAGTTGAATAGTGGCTGAATCCAATCAGATGCAGTCACTGTTAGGGTGTTCTGACAGCTACAGACTGTTAGAATACAAACAAATAGCTGGCAGAGGAGATTTCTTCATGCTGATTAGCATGGATAGAGGAATCTATTAGATCAGTGGCTATCAACCCTGTCCTCAGGGCCCACTAACAGGCCAGGTTTGCAAGACAACTGAAATACATCACAGGTGATCTCATTTGCTGCTCAGGGATTGCAATATTCTAGTCTGCATCTCCCCAAGGTAATAGATTAGGCTCCATTCACATCTATGCATGTTGCTTTTGAGCGTTTCTGCAGTGCTTTTTCCGATGCTTGCCGCGTTTTTGAACATGTGTTTTTTGCAGCGTTTTTGCCGTTGCAGTTTTTTTTATACTGTATACAGTGTAAAAAAAAAAAAAAAGGAAAAAAAACGCGGCAAAAACACGGTAAAAATGTGGCAAAAACGCAGTACTTGCGTTTTGGATGCAGGTCCATTCAATTCCCTTACATGCAAAACGCTGCATTTTGCATGAAAAAGTGTCCCCGACCCTTTCCAAAAACGCAGAGGCACAAAAATGCATTGTTGTGAACATGTTCCATAGGAATGCATGTTAAAAAATTCCCATGCATTTCTGCAAAATGCATCAAAAAATGCATTAGTGTGAATAGAGTCTAAAACCTGGCCTGTTAGTAGGCCCTGAGGACAAGGTTGATGACCACTGTATTAGATTGTTCTGCTTCAGCCCCCACTAAATCAATACGTGTATAGCTAGCCTCACATTCACACCAGAAATTGTGCATTTTTGACGGCATGTGTACATGCATGCGAATCCGTGCATTTGAAGCACGTTCCCTGCATTTGTGTTGTGGAAAAATGCAGCATGCTTTACTTTCTTTTTTTTTACCGCGCTAAAATGACGTGCACTATGCCCATAGGATTACCTTGATTTTGGCCTGTCTATGCAGCTGGAGTGCAGTTCAAAATACATCCAACTGCATTCAGTGTGAAAGGGCCCTTAAAGCTCTAAGTAACTTAGACCCCACTTATTTGACAGAACCTCTAATTCCCCATACTCCATCATACTCACATCGCTCCTCAGGGAAAAAAAATTGTCCGAAGTCTTAAAATGTTTTGGATCTTGTGCATTCTATCATGCAGCACACTCTCCCTCTCATCCATTGTCCTGGAAGCATCCTCTGTGACTGTTTTTCAAAGCAGACGTAAGACACATCTATTCACCCAGGCTTATAGCTACACCTTACAAATCCTCTTCAAATTCCAGTGCCAATTTGATAAGCACTTGGAGTACCCAGGGAGAAAGGGCCCATAGAAATACTATAATAAAGTAAACCATTTTTATACAGTAACAGCTGAAGAAAGGTAGAAAGATTCATGCAGGCACTGGAAGGGGTACACACATACTTGATGTCTATGCTATAATGTGGTACTTGAAATAATGTTGAGAAATGAGAATTGCTGCCTACATTCAAGAAACTGCAGATAGAGTAAAGCTGCATAAGTTGGGCTCCCTCTAGTGGAAAAACAAAGAAGGACAGCCTTTTATATGAGCCTAGTTTTTGACCTGGATGTGTAATGAACAATCATCCCTGTCAATCACCTTAAAAAAAATGTAATGGCTGTTTCATACTCTGCCCTTCCATGGCCTGCATCTCCATCCTTGGCTCTCTCCCAGCAATGAGCCACCACAAGACTTTGCAACATTCCCCTTTCAGTATTGTCAGATTGGTGTGTCCCCAGCCGGGCCTTGTGCTTCCAATCCTTTGACACCCATGATACTACAGGTCACAGAAATTACGAGTCAGAATAAGGAATCCCAGACATCGCACACGGCTGGAAGCGTTGAGCTTGTTGGAGGCTGCAGGACATACTGTACAGGAAGTTCACTTAGTCCCCCTGCAAAGTCCCACAACTGCCTGTTGAGCCTGACAGTGAAGTCCACCTAATGCGGTTTCCTGTGATGGTGTGGCAACAATGCTGTATTGCTCCTGATTACAGAGCAGAGCTGATACTCTCATACAGACTGTGCCTACCTGCACTAGCGAAAAAATGTTGCAGGGAGGCATGGCTATCAGTATTTTCACTTCTCATTCACTAAGACCCCTTTCACACTGGGGCGGTTTGCAGGCGTTATTGCGCTAAAAATACCGCCTGCAAACCGCCCCAAAACAGCCTCTGCTGTTTGTTCAGTGTGAAAGCCCGAGGGCTTTCACACTGAAGCGGTGCGCTGGCAGGAGAAGAAAAAATCTCCTGCAAGCCACATCTTTGGTGCGGTGAATTCACCGCTCCTAAACCGCTCCTGCCCATTGAAATCAATGGGACAGTGCGGCTATAGCCGCGCTATACGAGTGGTTTTAACCCTTTTTCAGCCGCCAGCGGGGGGTTAAAACCGCACCGCTAGCGGCCCGAATACCACGGTAAAACAGCGCTAAAAATAGCGCTGTTTTACCGCCGACGCCCCCTACCGCCCCAGTGTGAAAGCAGCCTTAGAGCCCTTTCATAATAGCGCCTGCAAACCGACCCAAAAGTGCTGCTGCTTTCATTCCAGTGTGAAAGCCCCGAGGGCTTTCACACTGGAGCGATGCTCTGGCAGGATGGTAAAAAAAAGTCCTGCTAGCAGCATCTTTGGAGCGGTGAAGGAGCGGAGTGTATACCACTCCTTCACCGCTCCTGCCCATTGAAATCAATGGGACGGCGCGGCTATACCGCCGGCAAAGCGCCTCAGCAGAGGCGCTTTGCGGTGGTTTTTAACCATTTCTCGGCCGCTAGCGGGGGTAAAACCACCCCACTAGCGGCCGCATGCCGACGGTAAAGCGCCGCTTACAATAGCGGCGCTTTACCTCCGACGCCCGCCCCAGTGTGAAAGGGCTCTAATCTGTAGCTTGATAATTAACACCTGGCCACACCTATTCCTGCCACATGTATTATATTGCAGCTTACCAATCATTACATGTGGCTGCATCAGTTTTCTTTTCTTTCCCTTTTTTCATCTGGTGATCTGGCCAGTAATGTACTTCCTGTATTAGTGAGATACAACTCTGGAGGAATGATTAAAGGAGGCACAGCAGAGAACAGCATTTTCAGTCTGGGGGGTTGGGGTAGTAGTAAATGTATTGGTAGATTTAGATACACTAATAAACTGAAGCCAAACTTCAGCGCACACTTTATAATCAGTTACTGCAAACGTTTCTTTTCTTTTGGGATAAAGGTTTTGCGTGAATCAATAAAAGCTGATCATTTTAAATCACCCCTGCCAGTGTTAATTGGTTTGTCTCATCCTTGTAAACTGATTCATTCTGCTGGAGAGAATGTGAAAAAGAACAGACTTGCTGGCTGGATCACCAGATGAAAATAGAAGAAAGAAAGCCTAAAAAAGAAAAATAATGCAGCCATTACATCTATGAATTGGTAAGCTGCAGTATAATAAAGGTTTGCTTTTGGGTTGCATACTTCTTTAAGTTTAGTGGTCTTTAAAAGTGAACCTGCACTTTCCTAGAGGGAGGAAAGAAGGATGTTCATAGACCCTCCTCACCCACGGCTTCATACAAACAACTTTTGTTTCCTCCCTCACTGTACCATCAAACCACTAGAAAAAATAAATACTCAGTATTTCTAAGTATGAGGAGCATTTAATGGTGAAGTTTAGCCTGTTTAAATGTTGCTATTCTTAGTTCCTTATTTACTCTTATCAAAACCATGCTAATGTCATTTTAAATAAAACCTTTCCATTCTTAGGACATACCTTATGTGAGACCCAGTGAGGTCATTGCGAGGTCTCTGTGCTTCTCTATGCAATACAGCCAGACTATGGCTGTTAGGAGGAGCCTTCAGGGTGCTGTACATAGCTTCCTGATAACATGTGACCAGATGTGAAGCCAACTGTCCATGACTGAAAGAACCGAACGCCAATGAATTAAAGGTAAGGGCTAGGTGTAGTAAAGCTGGGGAGGAAAGAACTAAATTATGCTGGAAATCCATGCAGAAAATGAGGCAGGCGTTATCTGACTTTTTGCCGCTTCTAATGCATACAATCACAAGCTTAAAATGTGCAGTGAAATCGACTAAGCAATTTCAACACAGGAGAGGAACCTGTACAACTGTGCAAGACTGAAGTTCAGGTTGAACTCTCTCAGCTTCTTCCCACAATGCAGTGGTGGGTGCCTGAGCAGCCAACTGTTGTCACATGAGAGCAGAGACAGTCCTCAGCCCCATGTAAGCTTTCACCACACTGATACGGAACTTATGCATGCCACTTTTTACCTTATGCTGGAAGAAAGATCCAAACTACCAGGGGTGGGGGGGTGTTCTGTGTTACTGAATGGGCAAAGGATGGGTCCACTTTCATGTATTAAGGCATATAAAGTGGCTGCAGACTGCTACATCACTATTTTTTTCGATCAGAAAAGATCTGTTGTTCATAAGGCAGAACACTTCCTGCCAGACTCCAGCCTTGTTCTTAATCATAGAGGCCCCTTTATTAAAAAAAAAAATAAAATAAATGATATGATATCTATGTATATGTATATATTTATTATACATATATACACACACACATACATACAGTGCCTTGCAAAAGTATTCACCTCCCTTGGCTTTTTGCCTATTTTGTTATATTATAGCCTTTAGTTCAATTTTTTTTAATCTGAAATATATGTGATGGATCAGAACACAATAGTCTAAGTTGAAGTAAAGTTAGAAAAAAAATATACATAAAAATATTTTTCAGAAATAAAAAAAACGAATAATTGGCATGTGTGTATGTATTCACCCCCTTTGTTACGAAGCCCATAAAAAGCTCTGGTGCAACCAATTATCTTCAGAAGTCACATAATTAGTGAAATGATGTCCAACTGCATGCAATCTAAGTGTCACATGATCTGTCATTACACATACACCCCTTTTTGAAAGGCCCCAGAGTGCAACACCTAAGCAAGAGGCACCACTAACCAAACACTGCCATGAAGACCAAGGAACTCTCCAAACAAGTAAGGGACAATGTTGTTGAGAAGTACAAGTCAGGGTTAGGTTATAAAAAAATATCAAATCTTTGATGATCCCTAGGAGCGCTATCAAATCTAAGAACATGGCACAACAGCAAACCTGCCAAGAGACGGCCGCATACCAAAACTCACGTACCAGGCAAGGAGGGCATTCATCAGAGAGGCAGCACAGAGACCCAAGGTAACCCTGGAGGAGCTGCAGAGTTCCACAGCAGAGACTGGAGTATCTGTACATAGGACGACAATAAGCCGTACGCCCTATAGAGTTGGGCTTTATGGCAGAGTGGCCAGAAGAAAGCCATTACTTTCAGCAAAAAACAAAACGGCACGTTTTGAGTTTGCGAAAAGGCATGTGGTAGACTCACAAAATGTATGGAGGAAGGTGCTCTGGTATGATGAGCCTAAAATTGAACTTTTTGGCCATCAAAGAAAACGCTATATCTGGCGCAAACCCAACACATCACATCACCCAAAGAATACTGTTTTTCAGCAGTCGGGACTGGGAAACTGGTCAGAGTTGAGGGAAAGATGGATGGTGCTAAATACAGGGATATTCTTAAGCAAAACCAGTACCACTCCGTGTGTGATTTGAGGCTAGGACGGAGGTTCACATTCCAACAGGACAATGATCCCAAACACACTGCTAAAGCAACACTCGAGCGGTTTAAGGGGAAACATGTAAATGTGTTGGAATGGCCTAGTCAAAGCCCAGACCTCAATCCAATTGAGAATCTGTGGTCAGACTTAAAGATCGCTGTTCATAAGCACAAACCATCCAACTTGAAGGAGCTGGAGCAATTTTGCAAGGAGGAATGGGCAAAAATCACAGTGGTAAGATGTGGCAAGCTCATAGAGACTTATCCAAAGCCATTTGGAGCTGTGATAGCCGCAAAAGGTGGCTCTACAAAGTATTGACTTTAGGGGGGTGAATAGTTATGCACATTGACTTTTTCTGTTATTTTGTCCTATTAGTTTGCTTCACAATTAAAAAAAAAAAAAAAAACATCTTCAAAGTTGTGGGCATGTTCTGTAAATTAAATGATGCAAATCCTCAAACAATCCATGTTAATTCCAGGTTGTGAGGCAACAAAACACAAAAAATGCCAAGGGGGGTGAATACTTTTGCAAGGCACTGTACATACACACACAGTGGGGAAAATACCTATTTGATCCTAGGTATTTTTTGTAAGTTTGCCCACTTACAAAGAAATGAAGAGTCTATAATTTTTTATTATAGGTGTATTTTAAATGATAGACACAGAATATCAACCAAAAATCCAGAAAAAAAAAAAAACACGATACAAATGTTATTAATTGAGTTGCAGTTCAGTGAATAAAATAAGTATTTGATCCTTTACCAACCAACAATAAATCTGGCTCTCACAGACTGGTTACAGTATGTGCTCATTGGGTACACAGATTAGTCCTTTCAATTTAAGAAGGAGCTCCTAACGACAACTCGTTATGTGTATAAAAGACACCTGGTCCACAGAATCTTTCTTCCATTCAAACCCAACATTATGGGCAAGACTGAAGAGCTGTCAAAGGATGTCAGGGACAAGATTATAGACCTACACAAGGCTGGAATGGGCTACAAGACCATCAGCAAGAAGCTTGGTGAGGAGACAACTGTTCCAGTGATTAATCACAAATGGAAGAAATACAAAACAACCATCAATTGCCCTCAGTCTGGAGCTCCGTGTAAGATTTCGCCTCATGCGTTAAGGATGATCATGAGAAAAGTGAGGGATCAACCCAGAACTACACAGTAGGCGCTTGCGAATAAGCTCAAGGCAGTTGGGACCACAGTCGCCAAACAAACCATTGGTAACACAATACGCCGCCATGGATGGAAATCCTGCAGTGCCCGCAAGGTCTCCCCCCCCCCCCCCCCCCCCACACGTACAGACCAGTCTGAAGTTTGCCAATGAACATCTAAATGATTCAGAGAAGGATTGGGAGAAAGAGCTGTGGTCAGATGAGTCCAAAATTGAGCTCTTTGGCATTAACTCAACTCGCCATGTTTGGAGGAAGAAAAAAAAAGCCGACTATGACCCTAAGAACACCATCCCTACAGTCAAGCGCGGAGGTGGAAACATTATGCTTTGGGGCTGTTTCTCTGCTAAAGGTACAGGCTGACTTTGCTGCATTGAGGGGTCAATGTACAGGGCCATGTATTGTAAAATCTTGGATGAGAACCTTCTTCCCTCAGCCAAAACACTGAAGATGGGTCGTGGATGGATCTTCCAGCATGACAATGACCCAAAACATAAAGCCAAGGCAACAAACAAGTGGCTCAATAAGAAGCACATTATGGTCATGGAGTGGCCTAGCCAATCTCCAGACCTTAATCCTATAGAAAAATTATGGAGGGAGCTGAAACTTAGAGTTTCCATGCAACAGCCAAGAAACCTTAAGGATTTAGAGCAGATCTTTAAAGAAGAGTGGTCCAAAATCCCTCCTGAGATGTGTGCCAACCTGGTAACCAACTACGAGAAACGTTTTACCTCAGTGCTTGCCAACAAGGGTTTCTCCACCAAGAACTAAGTCATCTTTTGCTTGGGGATCGAATACTTATTTTACTCACTGAACTGCAGCTCAATTTATAACATTTGTATTGTGTTTTTTTCTGGATTTTTGGTTGATATTCTGTCTTTATCGTTTAAAATACACCTATGATAAAAATGATAGACCCTTCATTTCTTTGTAAGTGGGCAAACTTACAAAATCTGCAGGGGTTAAAATAATTATTCTCCCCACTGTATAGATAGAGAGAGATTGAGATTTAATAAAACTATTAAAGACAGTATCTGGATAAGGTATGCACAGTAACCAGTTGCCTTTCAACTTCAGCTTGCTCAGTGAAACTTGGAAAATAAAAGCTAGATGATTGGTTGCCATGCAGAGCTGCTCCAGTTCTGGTAAATTCACTTGTATTTATGAAAGTTATCACCAAATATCTGGTTAGGTGAAATATTGTTAAGCGATCTGGTTGCAGTTATTACATTGTTATACAGAATTAATGTGAACCAGGAAAAAATTAGGAGACATTTTCATTCATCACAATCCATTTAGGAAAGTCAGAGATAGAACACACAGGAAACACCTGAAAAAAATCTAAACTAGCCAAAGTTATACACACAAATTATGCTCCCTGGAGTCACAGGTGTATGTAGGCAGCTGTTGAAGAGAGGCTTGTACAATTGACAGGCTAAAAAGATGTGGTTGTCCCCCACTACTGAAATGTATTTGGACATCTGGTTACCTGCAGTTAAGAGACCGATGACTGGCCCTGGACACCATCTGTCTGCTAGGGCCAATCATCCGCACTTAACCACAGAATGTTCTTACATGTAGCTCCTGTCCGCCTGTCATTTGTACAGGCTTATGGGCTGCAGCTACTCGCATACACCTGTGATTCCAGAAGTAGGTATCAGCAGACTCCTGCCACGGGAATGAATGAGGCGTAAAAGTAGAATGAGACTAGGCAGCCTTATCCTTCGAACAGTAAAAGTCTTCTCATCAAGATCATCATTTGTGGCTGATTTAGCACCAGGAATTCTGAAGCTGCCATTTTTCCTGAACCGACTTTTCCAACTTTGCACCAATTCCACATGCTGTGGGATGTGAGGCAGATGCCCTCCAATGACCCCATCAGTGTAATTCAGTGGTCATAGGAAGGAGTGGGCAGTATATGCCTCTGATAAGATCAAAGTCTTGAGAGGTTCCTGTAAGGCCAGAAGCATGGAGGATGCCTAGGCACTGTGCAAAGGTGATCTGCAGCTTCTAATCAAGGAAGTATATGAGATGGACACATTTTTCTAGTGATTGCTTTGTCAACTCAAACTGTGATAATGAATCCCGAAACCACTTTATGGCTCCATGAACACTGGGCTTAAAAAAGCGTCTGTTCTCTTGGGAGTAAAAAACGCTCATATAGAGCATTTTTTGTACAATGTTTAGACGAGTTTAGAAGGGTGTTATGTTTTTTCTGCCAGTGAGCTCCAATCAAAAACGCGAACCAAAAAGGTTTTCTTTTTCTGCTTCTAAACGTTGAACTGAAAATATGCCTGTAAACGTCCTAATGTGCATGGACACATAGGATAACATTAAGCTGCTTCTACAAGCAGAAGTCAAAACTCCTGCAGAAGCAACTTTAAGCCAGTGTGCATGGAGCCTTATGCCCCGTACACACGAGCGAAATTTCCGTCTGAAAAATATTGGATGGTTTTTCCAACGGAATTCCGCTCAAGCTTGGCTTCCATACACACGGTCACACAGAAGTTCTCTGAATTTTCGACTGTCAAGAACGCGGTGACGTACAACACTACAACGAGCCGAGAAAATTAAGTTCAATGCTTCCGAGCATGCTTCGAATTGTTTCTGAGCATGCATGTTTTTTTGCGTGTCGGAATTGCATACAGACGAACGTAATTTCCGTCAAGAACTTTTTCCGTCTGAAAAATAGAGAACTAGCTCTCAATCTTTTGCTGGCGGAAATTCAGACAGAAAAAGTTGGATAGAGCATACACGGTCGGAATATCCTACCAAAAGCTCCCATCACACTTTTTTTGACGGAAATTCCGACCGTGTGTATGCAGCATAAGGGCTTATGCACACTGCATCTGAAAGAAGCTCAAAGAAGCTGCTCCTACAGGCTTTTGAGCTCTCATTTTGTTCTGCTTGGAAACTCCCCTCCACTTAAGTATAGTGTCCCTGCACACTATGGCTCTTTCAGGAGTGTACAGGCATATGCTCTTACAGGCAGAACCCCCACCCCACCAAACTAGAATTTTTGAGAGGAGCTTTCAAGCAGAAAAGACGCCCAAGAATGCACAAAAAAAGCGTGAAAAAGTGCAAAAACGGTCAAAGAAGCTCGAAAAGGCACAAACAAAAAGAAAAAAAAGGAAAAGTGAGCCGAGTGGAGGTTTTGTGAACAAAACACTTACGCTCAAAGAAGCTCAAGAAAAATGCACCTAAAAGCACAAGCTTCTTCAAGCTTTTAGGAAGAGAAATAACGTCTCAAAAAGCAGCATTTTTTTGAGCTGCAGTGTGTATGAGCCCTAAATACTTGTTGAGTAATAGACTCAAAACCTTGAGAAATGTGCTGCTAAGTTTATTTTAGTACTACTGGCCACTGGCATTTGGTCATGTGATCTCTGTTGAAGGGAAAGTATAAAGTCCATCTATAACTTTTTTTATGCATAGAAAGAACAGTTTGAATAAGGAACTGGGATTTTAAAAGGCGCCGAATCCTTCTGTCAGAATAAATTCACCAGTACATTTACATTCTTAAATTTTTTTTAATTTTGATTACAAAATTCATTAAAAAGAATCTCTGGGGTATCAATCCTCTTAAAAACATGAGAGGGTTAAACCAGCCATATTCAAAATCGCAACCCCCAAAGGATTCAACACCTTTAAAATCCATGACGTTGGCATGACTTTGTAAATCTCAAGATTGGATAGAATGAAGTTCACACACTCTGAAAGGCAAAATAGTTCCCTCATACATATTTAACCTGTGCATTTAGTTCTTGGCTGGGAGTTCAGCTTTAGGAATAAATGGACAGGATACAAGGTGTAAGAAAAAAATGTATGAAATGGTGGGTATATTACGTACTAGATATATAACCTGAATGCCACCTAGACACACATATTACTATCCTCTGGTATTCAGCCCATGGATAGTAAAAAGTGACTAGGTGCGTGTTTAGCTAAAATGAATTGCACCTAATGAGTCAGCTGAGGGCTGGTTTATCCAGTTCAGGCTTGGGTGGCTCCCTGTAGGACAGGCATCTCCCTGTGAAGACACTAGGAGTTCCGGGACAGCGCTCAGTCCAGCCTAGTCACCCTGAAGGCAATGCCTGAAGCTATATGTCATTTCTGTACATTAGCTGTAAGAATTTACACCTAAACTACACAACTTTGTGCATAGAAAGTTGACGATTTTCTCATCAATCAGAATAGACTGTAAAGACAGTAGACATCTTGCCTAGTAGTTGGGAAATATAAAAGGGTTCTTAAAACACCGTAAACATCTCTAAAAGGAGCTTTTTGGAAAAGCTCCTTTCCAAACCAGTTTGGAAAAAGTCTAGTGAAAAATTCTGTGCTTATTATCGACCAATAGCACGACCGAAGCCTTGTAAAGAAAATTGACCTCAAGTAATTTCTGAAGGCTGCTCAATATCAATTGAACTAAACTTCATCCAACCTAGCAACTCTACATTTTAATACGTAAATGCAAAAAGTAGTATAGATGCCAAGCACCAGGATAACTCCGGCCAAACAACTAAATACAGCAGAAACACATGCATGCAATGTCTTGCTCTCAATGATATATAATTTTATTAAGCTAGGCTTGTTAATCCAGGCACCTATCCAAGAAAGTATAACCAGGTTGGCGGCCTTACCTTTGCTCCTGTACAGTTAAGCAATATATCTGCGTCACCAACCAATCCCCAGCCTGCTTACTAGATCGTGAAGTAGCACAAATACACAGATAAGTTCCTCTGCTCGCTGCATTCCTTTCTGTCAGCAGGCTCCCTGTGTTAACGCTGTACAATGGAGCAGGGCACAACTGGCTTACACTGCTGGCTCTCCCATTCCTAGACATCTGGGAATATAATAAAACTATACATTCATGTACTTTTAGTACGCTTTATGCTCTTTTTTCCTCTCTTTTTTCTTTAGTAATAACAGGATATGAAGAAACTTCAAGTTCCAGCTTTCACTCTCAGCCTCTGGGAATTGTATTTCCTCAGTGGCAGAGGCACCACAGACAGCACATTAAAGACACAGAAAATGCTAACAGGATATAAGAATAGTTCAGGAAGTTTACACTCTACATTGTAGGTCACTCTTGCATTTACATGAGCTGTGACATAACGTGTGCCATCCAGTGTCAGTGCTACTGTGGCCTCAATGGTTTTCAAGATTATTTTTTCCCCGATTACCACTGACCCAATAGATAGTGCATGTTACTCTATAGGTAATCAGATGTAGGGATCAGCATTCTAGAGCATCTACAATGACTGACTGTACAAATAAAGGTCTGTGAAATACTTCAAAATATGGATGATTTAATTGCATGTCTCAAAGATGTGTGTACCCCTATACAATAGCTACCGTTTTAGAAAAACCTTGTGTGTTGGGTCACCTATCATATTAGTGTGTTTACATTTATTACAAAAAACCCTTAAATGGGAATATACCTTCAAAACCCCTTACGTTTTAATAAAGAATTAAAAGAAAAATCTTGTTGCAAGATTTGATAGTTCTTAAACCCCCAAACTGAGATAATGAATTTATTGTCGTAGAATTATAGGCTGAGAATGCCAAAGGTACCCTATTACCACTGGTTACGAACCTTTACTACCCCAGAACAACAGAAGCAGGAAATTTACTCTTTATCCAAACAGTCGACATGCAGTTTTCCTCCATTCATATCTGCGAGGAATGGTTCACCACTGCAGTGCATACTCATTCTGTTTATGGAATCCTATTTACTGCACTGGTGGAGTGTGTCAGGCAGCAGAAGATTGACCAATGGAGGCAGAGTAGGAGAGGTGGAAAACAAGGTAACAAGGGAGAAGCAAGGAGTGATGTAAGCAGTGGAAGAAAAAGGGAGGGAGGACTACACAGAAAAAAAATGATGTAAAGAGGTAGGAGGAGGCGCAGGAGAAAAAAAAAAAAAAGAAAAAGGAGAATAGGGGAAAAATGATGGAATCCCTTGGTAAGGCTGCTTTAAAAGGAATGTCTCCTCCTCCGGGCCAATTTGTTCACCTATTTCACTTAGCAGATTTTGGCAGAGGAGCTTACAGTCTGCAACGGAGACCTGCTGGGCATGGCGCTTTTGCAAAACAGAATCTGTAAGCCCCTCGGTGACAGGAGGCGATAGTGACCCAGAGAAAAATGCCAGCTCTCCCAGCTCGACATAACCATGGCAACCATTCTCCGCACTCGACGTGTAGGCTAACCGGAAAATAAAAGAGAATACACAGGAATCCATTTCTAAACACGCACACGGGCTGGATGATATACAATCTGTACTTAACCCTGCTGTCTCCAGGAGTACACACAACAAAATATATTGGATTGGCTGTTCTTAGCCAAGCGTAATACTGCAGCTCATCATTTAATCCGTAATGTCCACTTACAAGGTGGCAGGTGCAATCTCTGCACATCATACCAGAGCACATCGTGGGAGGGGAGCACACAAATGGAAATGATTCTTTAGGGATAAAGGGTAAAATGGTCACCAAGGATTCCTGTGTTAGGTCTCATTCATATAACCAATAACACTAAATGCATCATACAGTGTATGCAAAAGGATAAATACATAATGATCCCTGAAATGAAAAAAAAAATATATATATACACATGCATTTTACCATACGTAGCAAGCATTCACTTAAGTGAATGAAAAGGATGCACACGCCTGTAGCTGAGGAAAGTAGAGCCGGGTACAATATGGGTTTTGAACTACACTGACTGATCCAAGTCCTATAGCAGTACATCTAGACCCACCTGGTTCCAAGGAGGAAAGCACAAGGTGCAGCCTTCTCCAGGAGGGCCCTCCACCAGTGGGAGAGGTCTGCAGCAAACACAAATCCTGCTGAACACCCAGGGAGACAGCCTATGGTTACATCCCCACTGCTCTCCAGTGTGACCTAGTTAGCACGGAATTCCTGTGGGTGTTGCTAAATCCGCCAGGTAACTCAGCTGTGTTTTTCACTTTAGTTTGTAAACACTTTTTTTTCCCCTCCATAGAGAACCATGGGAATTGTGCAGTCAGGGGAAAAAGCTTAGGCAGACAATCACTGCTTTATATTCGCCATGCAAACTATGGGGATAGGCACATATTAAATTACCTGAACATGTGTTATCCTGACTCTGGAAGTAAGCATGGACACGTGTGAAGCAGTAAACTACCCAACAAGCTACATGCTAAATTTTGATGAACGGGGATGTAATCACTTATCTAAGGGATATGATTATGAGGTTAACAATATTGCCAGGGATGTCATAATTATTGTGAGTCTGCTCTAGGGATTTCTTGCATGTAAAAAGGTAGACAACACTGCAAATAAAGACACAGAGAATTCCATTTATGCAGAATTGTGGTGTGCCCTCTGGGTACCTAGTTTCAGGAAATTGGTATATATAGTACTATAGCATGTATAGCAATTTTTATTTCTTATTATCAAATGCTTCCTCTTCCATATTTTCTTTCCATATTTTCATTAAAAACAGACAATATTAAATTATTCACCCAAAGGAGTAGCACTGTAACTTGCAGTTAAAGGACAACCTTTAGGCTGCTTTCACACCTGAGCGTTTTGTATCTCAACACTCAACAATGAAAATCCTATTCATTTCAATGACCCCTGTTCATGCTCAGATGTTAACAGGGCCGTTGAAAGGGGTTATGTTGAGCGTCTTTAAGCTTCGAGCTACAAAACGCTCTGGTGTGAATGCAGCCTTCATGAAGTTGTCCTTTAATAAATCTGCTACCCAAGTGCAGCCCACCTGGGATAATACTTACTAGCCCTCCCTATTAAGTAGTCTTTTCATTACCAAGATTCTATGCCAGTTCTTTTTCATACTGTGCAATCACGCTGCAGCCCTATTCATTCCTATGGATGAGCCATGATCATGGTGGCCTTCGGTGATCTCTTGGGAGTATAGCTTACCCATAGGAAACAACGTGCCCAGTATGAAGAGGAGCTGATCAGGACCAGGTCATAGGAAATATCGCTGGATCAGGGAGGAGGGTAAAAATTAACCCAGGTTGGCTGCACTCAGAGCTGTGAGGGTTTGTATTAAAGGATAGCTGTACTGAATTTGAAGCTGTCAAAAACTCACTGATGATTAAAAAAACAGCTAGGTCACGTGAACATTTTGAAAGTTGTAAAATCTCTGAGTGATAAAGTGCAGTTGTGAAGGTTCCAGAACCAGGAATACATGTACACTATATTATCAAACGTATTGGTATGCCTGTCTTTACACACAATATTAATGGCATCTTAGTCTGTAGGATTCAATATTGAGTTGGCCCACCCTTTGCAGCTATAACAGCTTCAACTCTTCTGGGAAGGCTGTCCACAAGGTTTAGGAGTGTGTCTATGGGAATATTTGACCATTCATCCAGAAGCACATTTGTGAGGTCAGGCACTGATGTTGGAGAGAAGGCCTGGCTCGCAGTCTCAGCTCTAATTTATCCCAAAGGTGTTCTATCAGGATGAAGTCAGGATTCTGTGCAGGCCAGTCAAGTTCCTCCACCCCAAAGTCACTCATTCATGTCCTTATGGACCTTGCTTCGTGCATTAGTCCAAATCATTTAGTGGAGGGGGTGTGGGGTTGTGCTTGGCCCCTTAGTTCCAGTGAAGAAAACGCTTAAGGTGTCAGCATACCAAGACATTATAGACAACTTCATGCTCCCAACTTTGTGTGAACAGTTTGGGGATGGCCCCTTCCTGTTCCAACATGACTGCGCACCAGTGCACAAAGCAAGGTCCATAAAGGCATGGATGAGCGAGTTTGGAGTGGAGGAACTTGAGTGGCCTGCACAGAATCCTGACCTCAACCCGATAGAACACCTTTGGGATGAATTAGAGTGGAGACTGCGAGCCAGGCCTTCTTGTCCAACATCAGTGCCTGACCTCACAAATGCGCTTCTTGAAGAATGGTCAAACATCCCCATAGACACACTCCTAAACCTTGTGGACAGCCTTCCCAGAAGAGTTGAAGCTGTTATAGCTGCAAAGGGTGGGCCAACTCAATATTGAACCCTACGGACTAAGAGTGGGATGCCATTAAAGTTCATGTAAAGGCAGGAGTCCCAATACTTTTAGTATTAAAGTGTATATACACAAAAATACTATCAAGCAATATACACAAAAATACTTTCAAGCAAAAAGGGCCATAGGCAGCTCGGCTAATTGAGGAGAGGTTTGTGAAGACCTACCAGTCCTTCAAATTGATAGGTGCCAGCTGAAGTGGAATGGACATCATAAGATGTCATTTAGCAGTTTCTACCACTGACATGGCAGTATGACTGACACAGAATTTAGGAAGATTATTATATGGTCTTGGATCTCCTTGCAATCTTCCAGACTGTGTTTGTAGGCAGGTGAATAGGTCCTTCTCAATGTGCTGTTAATATGACCACTATTAATATCAATGCACTGAAGCAAAATGACTATAGTAAAGCTCCCATACATATCCTGCTGTATAAGAGTAAACCATACACATTGTTATTAAACAGTGCCACCCAGTGGCCAAACGTGCATTACCTTTTTGGCCTCATACCTATCTTCT
This sequence comes from Aquarana catesbeiana, assembly GCF_042186555.1. Lineage (NCBI taxonomy): Eukaryota > Metazoa > Chordata > Amphibia > Anura > Ranidae > Aquarana > Aquarana catesbeiana. Next base: position 201,424,137 of record NC_133331.1, read on the forward strand.
CTTATGATACGTCATATCTATACACATCAGGAACAAATAATTATTCCTATTCCAGGGTCACAAGCAAGCACTGTCCATTACCAGCTGACCGCTCTGGAAAAGTGCACATTACTACCTTACACAGTATAGAAGGCTGTTCCTTTACACAGTTGATTGTACAATGTCCAGAAAGCATTCATAATATGCATGAACAGTATGCAAAAAAGATTTTTTCCTTTTATCACAGCTGGCAGAACGGTGAAAACAATAATTGCTTATTGATTGATATTGGGTACTACTCTACATATTGCCCCTTGATCTTATTAAAAAGCCTGATGTTATCTTAGAGGCTCATTAGGTAAACAAGTCCATTGTATTCCCAAACATCTTCACTGGCATTGTATTTTACATATTAGGTGCCAGGCAGACACTCAATGGTGCTCTGTGATCAGAAACCAAATAAAAAGCATGAGAAATAGACCAGGGGACTGCAGCTTTAAGAGCTTCTGCTTGTAAATGTTTACCTGATATAATAATAGGAAGTAGATAGTTAATAAGAGTGGATTACATAGAAATCTCTGATGGGCCTGTGAGGCACCAAAAGCAATTTTTAATTAACACGTAAGAAGAAATTAGTGCGCAGCTGAAATTTTCCAGTTCGTCAGTTTCTGCTAACTACAAATAGCCGATATATAAATACTCCGGCATGCTGGGCTAGCACCCTCCTCCAAGACTCTAATCTGGGGGATATTTTTAACCTGCTTGGAAATATCTCAGCCTACATTTATCTGTATGTCATAGCATGTGGTTTAGGGAAAGACAAATTACACTGCAGGGGTCAACTTATCAGATATTGGACTGAAAATGTATTTTCTAAGGCGCTGTACTGGATTTCTACCAATCATCTGATTTCAGCTGTCTTAAAATATAGAAATACTACACAAGGATTTGCTGTAAGTAGCCAATGCACTTATGTTTTGGGAACAGAAATGTCAACCATACCTAAAGCCCCTGATTTACTTAAGGGTAAAGTGAGATGAAATAAAGTGAACCTGGACCTGATGTTACTAATGTATACAGAGGAGTGTAGTAAAGTAAGGCTAGGGCTACACTGGAGATTAAATCTTTCATACTAAGAGATTTAATGGTTTGTTGTCAGTAAAAGAGATGAATAAGACGTGTTTGGACACTAGTCTAAACCTGCCTGAACTATTCCACACGGAAGGGGTCACTGTGGACAGCCAATCATAAGTGGCTGAGACATTCCCCGCCCCACTGCTCCTAGTATAAAAGGGGCGTGTATACATGCAGATGCGGGGCGGTAAATGCCTCGGTGTGCTGAAATCTGTGTTCTGCTAAAGTGATGGACAACACGTAATTCAATTTCTAAGTAAAAAAGTAATTTATTGTAGCCATAGGCTAAAGCAGTGTTCACTTGGAACATCCAATCATGTGCAGCCTTCACTTTATCTCACCCCAACTGAACTCTCAGTTTTAGATCAGCTAAATAAATATCAGGTGTATCAAAACAAAAGGGGTCTTAGGCCCCTTTCACACAGAGCGGACTCCATCAAGTGGATCCGCCTGCTCAGTGGGGGATCTGTCCGTTGATCCTTGCTGAGCAGGCGGATGACAGGTCCGTGTCTGCTCCACTTATGCAGAGTAGACACAGCCCGCTATTCTCTATGGGGCAGTTGGATGGAAACAGACAGCCTCTCCATTTCCATCCCGACTGTCATGTGATCCGCTGGATGGATGGGGAACGGATCCCCTTCCATCTGTTTTTGGCAGCCCGGATCGTATCGGATGCAGGTGGGTGTAAATGGACACGTGTCCGTTTACATCCGCCTCCCCATAGAGAACAATGGGAAATGGGATGTCCATCGGTGTGAAAGGGGCCTTAAGAGTTCCCTTTCTTTCTAAAGCTGCCAACACCCGACAGAAAATTCTGTTCCCTGCCAACAGCTGCACAATAGGACATTTACTCTCTGTGTGTAAACAGTGGCCTCTCTGCAGAGCTTTAGACACATCCTCTACTGAGCAAAATCTATAGCCCTGCAATCAGCAAAGCTCATGTTTCCCCTGTTGATTGGGAAGTCCTTGATCTTACTTAGGTGGTGTGTCTTACCTCTGAAGAGAGATTACTGCTTACCAAGAGTGAGAACTTGTACAGAACGATGACAGGCTTTTCTATCTAGGCTGTGGCTGCTTTAGAAAGAAAGACTAAGTATATTTAAGTGTATTTAAAGTGGGACTTCAGTCATTTTTTTCAACTTTCCATCTATTAAATCTTCTGCCCTTGTTTTAATTTTGTATATTAAAACTTTTTTTTTGCCAGTAAATACCTTATACAGCTCACTTCCTGTTTCTTCTCTGGCCATTAGCCTAGGCTTATGACATCATGCACAGCTCTCTCACTCTGGTGAGAGTATGCCAGGAAGGGGGGGGCGGGGTGAGAGTATGCCAGGAAGGGGGGGGGGGGGGTGACAGCGGCAGAGCTGGAAGTGTGCCTCTGTGTAAATCCAGGAAGTGAACAGGCAGCAGCTTCAGTGCCCATAGTTAAAATGGTTGCAGCCAGACTCAGTGAAGGGAGATTTCTGCAGCATATTTGGCAAGTACAGAATCACAGTATATATAAAATAATATGCAAAGTGGTTGAAGGGAAGCTTCAGAATGGCAAAGATGTTTTTATTACAAATTATGTGAGCAGACTGCAGTTCCTCTTTAAACGTAAGGTGTAATTGGGCTTTAAGTACATAAGGGCCTGGGTTCAATTCACTTCATTGTTTAGTAAGGCAGGATCAGAGTGTAAAACATTTTTCCAAGGTTGGACAAACACAGGGTGACATCAGAATCTACTACATGCCTTGCAATAACTGGATAGGGCAAGAGCAGCCTTGAGAACAATAATGTGCGCTTATGAGCATCATTGTTACTTGGAAAATGCATGCAGAGGAGAAATTGGTCTGGTTCATCACATGTGCTCCACAGCACTGAACTTCAACAGAATAAAAATGCTACAAGTTTGGTACTTTGGAAGAAGACAGCTCTTCTCATCCTTGATTAAGGACAGCTATTCTAAAAAATAGGGTTGTCCCGATACCACTTTTTTAGGACCGAGTACAAGTACCGATACTTTTTTTCAAGTACTCGCCGATACCGATTACCAATAATTTTTTTTTTAATGTCACGTGACAGTGTTTTTTTGTTTTTTTTTAACAGTGCTTTCTTTTTTTGGGGGGGGGGGGTGAACGGTGTACGTGTGTGTGTTTTTTTTTATTTACAATTTTTATTTTTTACAATAATATTTTTTTTATTCTTTATTGCAATGTGTGTTTTTTTTTTTTTTTGTTATTTTTTTAATCAGCCCTGTTGGGGGGCTTTGGTGAGAGATCAGGGGTCTTAACAGACCTCTGATATCTCCCCCTTGAGACAGAGAAAGAGACAGAGGATAGAGATTCCCCAGTCCCTTTCTCTGCAGCCTCAGCTGCACTGAGAATGAATGGAGAGAAGACAGCGGCTCCTCTCCATTCATAAACTGACACATTATAATCACAGGAGATTACAATGTTTCAGTTATGTGAATAGACAGAGTCAGCTGACTCTGTCCATTCACAAAGGAAGGAGGGGGAGGATGGCGGAACGGAGGGGACAGAGAAGGAGAGGGGAACGGAGGGGACAGCGGAGAGGGACATAAAAGGAGAGAGGAACGGAGGGGGACAGCGAAGAGGCACAGAGAAGGAGAGAGGAACGGAGGGGGACAGCGGAGAGGCACAGAGAAGGAGAGAGGAATGGAGGGGGACAGCGGAGAGGCACAGAGAAGGAGAGAGGAACGGAGGGGGACAGCGGAGAGGCACAGAAAAAGAGAGAGGAACGGAGGGGGACAGCGGAGAGGCACAGAGAAGGAGAGAGGAACGGAGGGGGACAGCGGAGAGGCACAGAAAAGGAGAGAGGAACGGAGGGGACAGCAGAGAGGCACAGAGAAGGAGAGAGGAACGGAGGGGGACAGCGGAGAGGCACAGAGAAGGATTGAGGAACGGAGGGGGACAGCGGAGAGGCACAGAGAAGGAGAGAGGAACAGAGGGGGACAGCGGAGAGGCACAGAGAAGGAAAGAGGAACGGAGGGGGGCAGCGGAGAGGCACAGAAATGGAGAGAGGAACGGAGGGGGACAGCGGAGAGGCACAGAGCAGGAGAGAGGAACGGAGGGGGACAGCGGAGAGGCACAGAGAAGGAGAGAGGAACGGAGGGGGACAGCGGAGAGGCACAGAAAAGGAGAGAGGAACAGAGGGGACAGCGGAGAGGCACAGAGAAGGAGAGAGGAACGGAGGGGGACAGCGGAGAGGCACAGAGAAGGAGTGAGGAACGGAGGGGGACAACGGAGAGGCACAGAGAAGGAGAGAGGAATGGAGGGGGCATGGAGGAGGATGCAGTGACAGTCAGCGGTGAGCGATCACCGCTGTGTGTCACTAAGCAGCTGAAAGCCGGTGTCTTGCCGAATAAGTTCCCTTGGCGGATAAGTTCCCCCCCTGTACTGCGCAGGCGCAGTGCCTGCACAGTACGAACTCCTTACAGCCGCCGGAGATAGCCGAAGCTCAAGATCGACAATCAGCTGTACATGGCGCCTGCGCCCTGGGTCCAGGTTCCTTCCCTACCATCCAAGTGGACCTAGAGGGGGAACCTAAAAGAGCCGAGCGAAGCGAGGCCGTGCCCGAAGCGTGGCGAGCGAAGCGAGCCCGCGAGGGGCCCTCTTTCAGACGCCGTGTACAGCTGATTTTCAGCTATTCCGCTTCAGCTATTTCCGCCGGATCCTACTGCGCAGGCGCAGGGCCTGCGCAGTAGAGGGGGGAACTTATCAGCCGAGCAGAACTTTCTCGGCAGAACACCGGCGGGGGGAGAATCTTGTAACTCCCCCATGCGCCGATCACAGCTGTCTTCAAGGTATCGGCAGAAGCATCGGGAGCATTCGCCCGAGTACAAGTACTTGGGCAAATGCTCGGTATCGGCACTAGTATCGGTATCGGGACAACCCTACTAAAAAATATTTATGAGTGGAACAGCGGTAATCTGTTTTATTTGCAAAGGAAAGGTATCCTCCTAAACCTATATATACTGTATAGAAAAATAATATAGCACTGTTTCTGTTACAGAAATTGGAGATGCATAAGTATATCTCACAAGCTGTGTGTGTGTTCTTTACCTGACAAGAGAGACTATACCCCTGTGTGGGAAATTTCCGGGTAGAGGCACCCTATGAGAAGGGCCAGCATTACTACTAGGCGAACTAAGCAGCCACTTAGGGTGCAGCCGCAGGCTTCCTCACACTGTCTGCCGTAAGGCTGCATTCTGCTGCTATTGTGCACACCTCCGTGATTTGTACCTGCATATTGTGTATTGTGCCATACCTCAATAGGAACAAATCACATACACAATATGCAGTAATGAAACTGCATGCTGGTAATACATGGTGGGCATTGGGGGGGTCTCCGGGGCACTGCTGGTCTCCTCCCCTTCCCCATCTGACTCCATGTAAGGAGAGTGCCAGCTCTCCCAGGTGTTGGGGACCTTGTGATAGTGCTCCTCTCAAGCAAAACAGTGGTGGGGACTGGGGAAGATGTTGCAGGTGAAGCGACATGAGCCACAGATCCTTCCGGCTCCTCCACCATGGCAGTACCTTTACAGGCATCCCACAAAGCCCCAGGCCACTCCTCCATACCCTCACAAGGGGCTGAAGGCCCACAAATCACCGACTGTGGCAGTTCCTCTGCGTGTAGGGCAGACGGCTGTACCTATATGATGGTCCTAGAGATCCACTTACCTTTGCTGGGTGTGCTGCTGTAGGTGGCGGAGCCTCAATCACCTCCATGGATGGTACCTCCGATGCAGGCTCTCAACGGGGCTCCACCCCACTGGCACTGGGGTGCGCACAACCCTGTGGTTCATGGGGGAGCCCTAGTGGGTGCTATCCTCCTTTTCCCCCACCAGGTCTGGAGAGCCCGGGTGTTTCTCTGCAGATGACGTGGCCACAGTGGTGACCTTAGCAGCAATGGTCCATAGTGCATTGTGTATTGGCATGGTACCAGGTAGTCACATGGAGCTTCCCCGACTGGGAGCACCTCAAAGAGGAAGGCCGTCCCTCCCCACAACAGGCCCTGGATGTAAGAGCCGATGTTAGGACATACAGAGACCAAGGTTTCTGTGATCCCAGTGCGGCATACTGCCAGACTCCTTCTGGGCATGACACAAAGTCCAACATCCAGAAAAACATTACGGATATCAGGTGATATAAAGTGGGGCTGTATAACCCGAGCTACAGGCTGTTTTAATATTTTCTGCTTATTTAAAAAATTCAGAAGTTTTATTTTTTTGTTTTTTTAAAGGGGGGGTGAAAGTAGATGGCGCAAAATGGTCTGGTGCTGCCTGTTAGTGACTAGCACTCTATGGTTGCTTCCAGATATATTGAGTATTTAAGTAACAAGTAGCCGTGCCATCACAGTCTTATGTCTTGGGGGAGAGACCCGCTAAACCAGTTTACGACTCCCTTACAGGGATCTGGTATTTTTAGATGAAATATAACAAAGATATTGTTTGATTTTTAATTGAAACATTGTAGTTTAACAGTCAGTAAAAAAAAAAAAAAACACACACACACACACTTTTATGGGACATTTCACATGGGTTTTACAATCAGCTCTGCCTGTCTGTTATTCAGGCGGACCTGATCAGAAGTTCCATGCAGCTCTATAGACAAGTAAACAGGCCTGTGTCCGTTTAACCTGCCTATCTCTGAGCCCGTCCAGGTCCGTTTTTCCCAGACCTAAATGAGACAGGTTGGAAGTAACCTGATGTAAACAGCCGGAGTGCAGAGTGATCATAGGTTTGCCTGCAGCCTAACACAAAGTGGACAGGCGCCGATTCATTGGGGGATCAGCTCACAGATCCTCTGCTGATTGGAGCAGATCCCGCTCCATGTGAAAGAGCCCCAAGTCATAAAAAGGACATATCAGAAAGATAATGCAATCTGCTCTATAAAACCTTCATGTGATATTTTCTGAAGCTTGTATATATACACAGATAGCATTTCTAATATCTTTTTGCAGTACATAACCAACTACATTTACAAACTGTAAGGCTGTGCAAACAGCCATTTAGTACAGTTTAGTGTAGACATTACACTTTGTGTAAACAAGTAAAAGGTCATACTGATCTGTGCACTTGTTAAGTGAATGAAAAATAAATGGTACTGTTAATACAAGTGTCTAAATTCTAAAAGGTGCAGGTTCAGGGGGCCATTTGGAGTTAAACAACCAATGCTACAGTCGAACCTGTGCCACCTTTCCAATAACAGAGGAATATGGTAAAGAAAACACACAAGAAGCAGATGTGATCAATGAATTCCTATCTCTTTCGACAAGGTGGCCACATGACTACACTGCACCAGCCCACTGTCTACAAAAGCACACATTCTGGGAAAGTAAATGAAGGCATTGGCCATGGTCGTTCAACTGTACTTTTGTGCACTTCAAAACACTATCTTCATGTTTCTAACAACTGCAGGTTATGAGAATGAACAGTTTTTCATATGGGCCAGTGGCAACAACATAGGCACTTCTTAGAATTATCTGGTAAAGCACTGTAATTGCGTATTGAAGAAGGCCCATTATCTTTTTGATGGTTTTACACTTTAAAACCAAAATATTCTATGTTAGCGTTTGCCCCTTTTGAGACCTTTCCTACAGATTTTTTTTTTAATTCGACCATTGTTTATCTTCTTTATCTTGTTTTGTGAACAATGTGTGCATGCCATACGCACCCTAGACACTTTTGTGGGAATTTTACCTAATACGCCATGCTACAGTGGCTAGGCATAGAAGGCCACCACTGATGACCATTTTAGTTAATTCCAGATGCAAGAGAAATGAACAAAGCAGGTCAGTACTGTCATGCTAACAACCTAAACTCCCTGTGACACGCTCACTATTGTACACATGAGAACTGAATGCAAGCTAAATCTATCAACAGGTGAGGGTTTGTGGGGCAACCTAGTTGCGAAGTGTTTAGCACTCACAGCACTAAGGTCCTGAGACCCGTTTAAAGGCTGGGTTCAAAATGCATTTGTTTCACATATATGTGAATCAAGCCTAAAGACAATGGAGTTAATTTTCTAAAGGCAAGTCGAATGTGTACTAATTTTTCCCAGAGCTTAGTGAATGTGGTGAAGCCTCACTTTATAAAGAATACCACATCAGGTGCAAGGAATCAGGTGCAGAGCTGCCCCACATTCAGTAAGATCTGGGGAAAATTAGTGCAACTGCACTTGCAAAGTGGAGTCAATTTTCCTTTAGTAAATCAATCCCAATATCTACGTAAAGTTTGTATGCTCTATTTATGTTTGATTGGGTTCCCCCTGGGTGCTCCAATATCCGCATTAATACAAAAACATACTGTTTACTTAACCAGTAGTAGAAAGAGCCAGGGCATAAGGGGCCCGTAGGTAGTTCGATTGGCAGAAGTGCCCGATGAGGTTGTTTAAAGAATAGGCAGGAGTCATCTGCTTTACTAAAACATCCAATTGCTTTATTTCCTGCAGCTACAAGTGATCCACCTAGATGACATCACTGCCAGCATGACTGCAGGGAAGACTGATGGGATGGAGGGCATAACTGCAGGGAGGACTGTGATTTTGGGGGGGGGGGGGGGGTCATGACAGGGAGGACTGTGATGGAGGGGCCATGCCTGCAAGGAGGACTGTGATGGAGGGGCAATGACTGCAAGAGGACTGTGATGGAGGGGCCATGACTGCAAGGAGGACTGTGATGGAGGGGCCATGACTGCAAGAGGACTGTGATGGAGGGGCCATGACTGCAAGAGGACTGTGATGGAGGGGCCATGACTGCAAGAGGACTGTGATGGAGGGGCCATGACTGCAAGGAGGACTGTGATGGAGGGGCCATGACTGCAAGGAGGACTGTGATGGAGGGGCCATGACTGCAAGGAGGACTGTGATGGAGGGGCCATGACTGCAAGGAGGACTGTGATATGGGGGCCATGACTGCAAGGAGGACTGTGATATGGGGGCCATGACTGCAAGGAGGACTGTGATATGGGGGCCATGACTGCAAGGAGGACTGTGATATGGGGGCCATGACTGCAAGGAGGACTGTGATATGGGGGCCAAGACTGCAAGGAGGACTGTGATATGGGGGCCAAGACTGCAAGGAGGACTGTGATATGGGGGCCAAGACTGCAAGGAGGACTGTGATATGGGGGCCATGACTGCAAGGAGGACTGTGATATGGGGGCCATGACTGCAGGGAGGACTGTGATATGGGGGCCATGACTGCAGGGAGGACTGTGATGGAGGGAGGCATGACTGCAGGGAGGACTGTGATGGAGGGAGGCATGACTGCAAGGAGGACTGTGATATTAAGAGGAACTGTAGACATTACAGTGCAGTCCCCTTTACTGTATATCACAGCGCTCCTTTACAGTGCAGCGGGAGTTGTGAGACTCTGTAAACTGCCTTCCCCATCTGCCATACAGCCTCCCCCCCCCCGTCTCTGAAAAAAACTGGCAACACCAAAAAGTTGTCCCTGGCACCAAAAAGGTTGGGAACCGCTGCTTTAAACAACCTAATCGGGTGCCTCTGCCAACTGAACTACCTACAGTCCCTTTTTGCACTCTACTACTTTGTCCGCCCACCTGAGAACCCCCTTAGAGCACCTAGGATGGAAATGCCCAAGGCATAGAGAGTGACCCTGTGTGGAGACGAGTTTTCTCTATCCGCGCACTAGGAAAGTCACATGTTCCCCTATAGTTAGGTGACCGCAGCCTCAACAGTTGTATGTCCATTTTGAAATGTTTTCCTTTTATTGTGGAAGCTTTGCATTCTTGTTTTTGAATTTATCTACTACACTATAAGGGCTCTCCTGCCTCCCTTTCTTTTTCGATGTAAAATCTGAGCTTTACCAGGTACCCCTGGCCAGCTCCTCAGGATCCTTTGGTCCACGATCTACCACCACACCCCAACATTATTCTCGTAACTTAACTTGCTTTCACCCAAATTGGCTGTTCTGGGATGATCCATGTGTATGACTGTCAGGGACATTAGACTAAGCTTTTTTTGGGGGGTAGTCAATGACCAGAATGGTTCACAGGTAGTATAAAAGAAAAAGGTAAAATAAATAGAAATGGGTTCTGTCTATTGTGCAGGATTCAACACACAGCATAAGGAAATTGTATATCAGTATATGCTATTTACTCTGGCTGCACTTTGACTAGCCTTGAAAATGACTTGCAGGTGTATGAGCAAACTCCTGAATCCATTAACACACATTTGAGATGTGTACATAATTTACAGCACTGTGCGGAGTGTGGGCAGAGGGCACAGAAAACAGCACAAGCCTTTAAAAAGGATTTTAAGTTTAGTATTAAATTAAAGTGAAAAATAGTAAGAGCACCACTCAGGTATATCACACAGGCTGGAGGTCGGACAGCTCCATCTGTACAGCTTACTATGCACAGACGTTACATCTCAAGAGCAGCGATTTCACTCTGTTTTCAGGTCATAGCACTGCACACCTCACACTTCTGTGTTTGTCAATGGAAATGTCTTGCAGTTAGTAACATAGGTACAACCTTTCCTTGAATCAACAGACAAGAAAGACCTTGCCGAGTAGGGCAGACTTTCACTCATCTTACTGCCAACAGAACACATTTCTGTGCTATGTATTCATTGTGCAGCACCATTTGTCCTACCAATATTCATTGTAAAGAATGAGTAGCGGAAGTTGGCATTCGTTACCCTAGACCAGGGATCTGCAATTAGCAGACCTCCAGCTGTTGCAAAACTACAAGTCCCATCATGCCTCTGCCTCTGGGTGTCATGCTTGTGGCTGTCAGTGTCTTGCTATGCCTCATGGCACTTGTAGTTCTGCAACAGCTGGAGGTCCGCTAATTGTATATCCCTGTCCTAGACCCTTACAACTGTGTATTGCTGTCTACCTCACCTCTACACGATGCTAATCATATGGGGGTTTATTTACGAAAGGCAAATCCACTTGCACTACAAGTGCACTTGCTGTAAATCCGAGGGGGACATGCAAGGAGAATAAAAAACAGCATTTTAGCTTGCACATGATTGGATGATAAAAATCAGCAGAGCTTCCCCTCATTTCAGATCTACCCCTCAGATTTACAGCGACTACACTTCCAAGTGCACTTGTAGTGCAAAATAGATTTGCCTTTCGTAAATAAGCCCCATGGTATGCCTAAGGTCCAGTTCACACCTGAGCGATCTGAAACATGTTCCCTGAAGCACATTCAATATCAAGTTTTCCATTATATTCAACAATGCCTGATTACAACCGTTGTGTTGTAAGGCTCCATGCATACTAGCGTTTTTTTAAGCTCCTAGGAGCTGTTATTAGCATTTTTTTCTGCTCTTAGAAGTGAAATAGTCTTATCCTATGTGTCCATGCACACTACTTTAGGCTATTAGCATTTTTTGAGCTTCAGCTTCTAGGAGCAGAAAAAAAATGTTTTTGTAGAGTTTCTTGGAGAGTTTTTCCAGCAGAAAAAAAACGAATGCTCCTAACTGCTCCTAAAAGCTACCAAAATGCTACCAACAGCTTTTTTTTTTTTTATTCTTCATGTACTGCAGAAATGCTAATAAAATGCTAATTCTCCTAAAAGCTTCTCAATGCTTCTAAAAGCTACTAAATGACCCAAGATCCTTTCTACACGACAGGTAGCCTCTTCTGTTGATATTACGGTTATGCTATTCTCTGAGATCACCTCTCAGGTACACCAAACGTTGCTTCCACTCCTGAAGGTACTAAAGTTCACTAAGGATGATCTCCGGCGTGTTCGCACACTCCACGTGCAGAGCCCGCCAGGAAGTCAGCACGGCGCTGTGCTAATCACAGGCAGTGAGACATTTCCCGATCTCTGCAGCCGCACATCAGGAAAATGTCTCCCTGCCTGTGATTAGCGGGGCGCCGTGGCGACTTCCTGGCGGGCTCTGCACGTGGGCTGTGCGAACTCATCCTTAATGTTCACCATGTCCTTTCGCTTTGACATATTATGCCATATCTTTGTTTACAGGTAAATATACCTCCCCTGTCACCTTTCCCGTTCCCTTCTCCCTCCCCCTATTCCCCATCCCTTACCCATGTTTTGCTTTTATATTTTGTTCAGGATTATGAATCAGGGCTATTGAGCTCTAGGTTAAAATGTTATACACATGCATCACTTCTTGTATTGTGAAAATCTCAATAAATAATTAGCATTTTTCATCCAGCATTTTTTTCTAGATTTTTTTGAGCTTATGAAAAACGCTAAGTTTGAAAACGTACATGAGTATCTTTGAGGCACAGCCAAGGTTTTTTTGGTCACTATGGACTTCAATAGAAGCACCAGAAAAATACCTACATATGCTTGCAACACACTTTTTGTCCAATTTCTTGCCTTTCATTTTCCTAGTAACCAGCTTTCCACTGCCTAAAGCGAATATACTGAAGCCAAAAAATGCCTGAAAAATGTGTACAAAAGCACATTAAAACACTCCAAAATATTTGAAGAAGCTCATGCTCAATGTGAACTTGGTCCTATGCAGGGACAGAGCAGTCACAGATCCCGCAAGGCGTTTGTTTTTTTTAACAATAAAATCCTGAAACATTTAAAAACATCTAAAGGCAAATGCACATGGTCATGTCCTTTAACCTGTTAAATAGCAGTGATCATCGATGCAGCTGTACAGAAAGACCCTACCTGTACTATATTGTTATAAATAGACATGGAAAATGTTTGAAAAATATATCGGTTCCAAGATAAAAAAAAAAAAGAAATAATCTTATACTAACAATGTAAAAAGTCTTAAATGGAGAATAAAAACATTCTACAGGATCAGAAAGGGTTAACCTGTTCGTTCTTGGGGGAGGGGGCTGATAAAAGGCCCCTCATTCTCTGAAAGCAAAATCATGTGTTTTTCCTCAGTAAATCACCTTCTGGAGACCCCCTCCCCCATCCCTGAAATTCCTGGAGACTTTCAGAGCAAACAAACAGGAGAGAATGTGCCATCCGGACCAGAGAAGAGAGAGGAGAGCTTCGGGGGCCCATCTCTAAATGTGATGACATTGAAGGTAGTTTATAGACTGTCTGGCGTGGTCACTCACACCTCCACACTCCAGTGCAGGAGCAGCCTATGAAACCCCCACTCTCTGATGGGAAAGTAATTACCTTGCAGAGATTAATTGGTTGGGTTTGGCTCAGTGGGTACAAGTCTGGAACTCTTGGTGTTAGGTTTACACAGGAGTACATCTGCGCCCAATTATCCAGATGGCCTCTATCCCTCCTTACCAACCCTCCCATTTCTCCACTCAACTTGCTCTCTGGGGCATTTTAACCCTATTCATTGCCAGAGAGGATGATGGGATTTATATTTTGTTTTAGGCACACACCCATGTGTGTAGGTAGTGATGACTAATGCCGACAATTCTCACCTTCAGTAATGCTAACCTACTTAGATGTAAAGCCACTGGCACTGTATAAGCAAACACAACTAAATGATGGAACATTTGACTGATACACAGCAGAGCTCTTTTCTATCCATTATGACCTCTAACAAAAAGATTGACTACATTGTTTGTTTTTAATAGTGCATCAAAAGGAAACCTTGGTATAAAAAAGGTATGCATGTTGGTAACCTCTCCTAATAACGAAGGTTCTCTGGCTGTCATGCTGATCCAAACACTTCAGTACTTTCTTGGTCAATGACCAGGAACAAATGTTCAGATTATTTGCTCTGACTCCACCCAAACTTTCCAGGTCCGCATGCTTGTTTCGGATTAGTATCAGACTCTGAAAGTACTGAAGTCACAAACTGCCACACCACTAGCATCTTCAGAAGGTGGTCAGCAGAGATGAGTTTGGGCATCCTCCATGCTCACCTCTATCTGAACTTCAAAGTCACGCTCTTGGACACGCTCTTGGACATTCTCCGAGCTCACCTTTATCTAAATTTCAAAGTTGTGCTCTTTTTTAGTCCAATCAGGCCGGGTCATTCACTACAATTATTTTGGCTGTGTATTTGCCTTGAGTTTGGTTATAAATTCTTTCACACGTATATTACAGTACATCGGTATTGACTATATATAAGTGTGTACAGGAACTCCAAATTAATTTTTCCTAAGGGTAACTGGCACAAACTTCCCTCATTCCTGTCCCAAGCTGAGCATCAAAGACATCTAGAACCTATCCAGAAGGTTGCATCCTCAAAACAGTCATTTTTAATCCTATATTCTCTCTAACACCTGCCACTGGCAGTCAACACTAAAGCAAGTATTTCTTTCAAGATGATCCTGCATATCAATTCTATGCCTTGCTAAATAGTACCAATAAAAGGGATGAATACCAACAGTGGTACTATTCCTGGAAAATGGATAACAGCAGCATAGAAAAAGATTTCTATTAAAATCCAGCATTCCTACTTTTCCCTCAAGCAGTTTATACAAATAAGCTTTAAACGAACATATTCATTCTTTGAATCACAACTATCATTCCTTCATATGTATGAACATAACTGACACTATTTACCACTGAAGTCACCAACTGTGTTCTGCAAAATGGCAAAGATTTTCTTTGTACAACACATTAAAAAGGAAGAAAGGAACACTAAATACAGATACCGCCTACAGAAAGAAATACTTCGAGAATTGCATAGGAAAAATTAATTGGCACATAGGGCAAGGTTAGATGGACTTCTGTATTTTAATGCTGTTTCGACCGCCTCACCCAAATTTAGAGACCAGCTTTATGCCTCTGCATTGTTTTCAGAAACATTCATTTTAATTCTAGGCTTATATGTATTGGGGAGGAAGCCTAGGCTTATATGTATTGGGGAGGAAGCCTAGGCTTATATGTATTGGGGAGGAAGCCTTTACTCAGCCACGTTTCACCATTCAGTCTGACTAAATATCAGTGGAACTGCAAGTTACATACATGGATCACCTAAACCTGCCTACCCAGAACTCAGATGTGTATAATGTGAGGCTTCATGTCGGTACTGAGAACGGTCTTTATTTACCCACAGCCACCAATCATAGTCAAACTTGGCTTTGAAAATGACAGTTACTATTTTAATGTATGAATGCGATTGGCTGCTGTGAGGAAATATTAAAGAGATTATACTAGCGCACTTTAAGGCCTCATGCAGACACGGGTAACGCATCAAGTGCTTGGGCGTTCATTTATTTCACTAGCCAGAATAATAATTTAGCTATTGAAATAAATTGATGCTAAAATGCCAAAACATGTTTTGTTTCTGCGTCTAAACGCCTATGTGAGCATGGACACAAAGGCTAACATGCAAGAGTTTGAAGAGGCAGACAAAAAAAAATAAAAATAAATAAAGCGCCAGACACCCCCTAAGAGCAGTGTTAAAAATTATCTAGTGTCCATGAGGCCTAATGCTACCTGGATAATTGTAAAAACAAATGTTTCAATACGGAGGAGATGGATGGATGGATGGATGGATGATGGAGGAGATGGATGGATGATGGAGGAGATGGATGGATGGATGGATGATGGAGGAGATGGATGGATGGGAGGAGGAGATGGATGGATGGATGGATGGGAGGAGGAGATGGATGGGAGGAGGAGATGGATGGATGGAGGAGGAGGAGATGGATGGATGGGAGGAGGAGGAGGAGGAGGAGATGGATGGATGGGAGGAGGAGGAGATGGATGGATGGGAGGAGGAGGAGGAGGAGATGGATGGATGGGAGGAGGAGGAGGAGGAGATGGATGGATGGGAGGAGGAGATGGATGGATGGGAGGAGGAGGAGGAGGAGATGGATGGATGGGAGGAGGAGGAGGAGGAGATGGATGGATGGGAGGAGGAGGAGATGGATGGATGGATGGATGGGAGGTGGAGGAGATGGATGGATGGATGGGAGGAGGAGGAGATGGATGGGAGGAGGAGGAGGAGGAGATGGATGGATGGGAGGAGGAGGAGGAGGAGATGGATGGATGGGAGGAGGAGGAGGAGATGGATGGATGGGAGGAGGAGGAGGAGATGGATGGATGGGAGGAGGAGGAGGAGGAGGAGGAGATGGATGGATGGGAGGAGGAGATGGATGGATGGGAGGAGGAGATGGATGGATGGGAGGAGGAGATGGATGGATGGGAGGAGGAGATGGATGGATGGATGGGAGGAGGAGATGGATGGATGGATGGGAGGAGGAGATGGATGGATGGATGGGAGGAGGAGATGGATGGGAGGAGGAGATGGATGGATGGATGGGAGGAGGAGATGGATGGATGGATGGGAGGAGGAGATGGATGGATGGATGGATGGGAGGAGGAGATGGATGGATGGATGGGAGGAGGAGATGGATGGATGGATGGGAGGAGGAGATGGATGGATGGATGGGAGGAGGAGATGGATGGATGGATGGGAGGAGGAGGAGGAGGAGGAGGAGGAGGAGGAGGAGGAGATGGATGGAAGGAGGAGATGGATGGATGGGAGGAGGAGATGGATGGATGGATGGGAGGAGGAGGAGATGGATGGATGGGAGGAGGAGGAGGATGGATGGGAGGAGGAGGAGGATGGATGGGAGGAGGAGATGGATGGATAGATAGGAAGAGGATGGATGGATGGGAGGAGGAGATGGATGGGAGGAGGGGGGACGACCGAGGAGCGAGGAGGGAGGAGGGTCCTAGTTGTGGGCCCTATTGGTATGGAACGTCACCAAGGTGTGATATATGAAAGAACTAGCTATGTACAGCCAAAGTCATTAGGGAGATGGTGTGTGGTCCAGGCAGCCCAAACATGTTTACATTTAGTAGGGTCTGACATCCTCTGGAGGCACAAACTAGAGATGGTGGAGACAAATTTTGCCAGGTGATGTGGAACCATATACCAGTGCAGGTTCAGTTTAACATTAGATTGATTGCACTGATGAAGCGTTGATAAAGCAAGGAGCTGTGGTTCGCCAGGTTTGTTTCCAGTCCTGATTCAAACAGCCACCAAGGTCTCTCTCCCTGTGCTCCACATACAGAAGGGGTTTAGGGGGCATGACCTTCTAGGAGCAAGTTATAAATGGCAGAAATTATGCCTCTAAAAGAGCAGTCTTTTGGGCATATGTATTTGAAAAGGTGTCAGGGTTTGCAGGGAGGAAGTTTTGCTGAGAATTTAGGTAACAAAGCTTTTGACTTGCAGATACTGGAAGATCTCAGATGCTGTGGCCTCATAGAATCTTTGAGGAGAAGTAACAGCTGATGACTCCTTCAAGTGTTACCAGGCTGCATATTTTAGAGTGACCCTGTGCCATTCACCAATGAGAATAAACTATTTCTGTTAAACCCGATGAGAACATGGGGTTGTGTATCAGTATGGCAAGCAGGGCATAAGGGGAACATCAGTTTACCTGAATATATTAGAACATGCTACACCTGTATAGAGTAACAAATTATGGGGTGCATAATGTGCTTGAGGACAAATTCATAGTACGGTTTCTACTGATATCAGATTAATCTCTAGGGCTTCCAGAAATACCCAAAGGGAATGGGTAGTTGAAGTGTGAAAACTGGTCGATCTGCACGGCTGTGTAATAGTTTGCTATGTGTGGGACTGACAGGCCGCTGCACTGTCTTTGTTCATATAGTATTTTATATGTTATGTATGGTTTGGTGTTGCCCAACATTAAATTTAGTAATTGTTTTTGCAAAATATGCAGTATATGTGCAAGGATTTTGATGGGGAGCACTCATAAAGGGTTCACTAGTTTAGGAGGGAGGGTGATTTAGACAGCCACGATATATCCCAGCCAGTAAATGTGATATTTTTCTACTACTTTTTTTTTTTAACAGATCATTTTTCTACTATTTAGTAAGCAGACAGATTTTTGGTAGGCGAGCAGGGTTGTTAGCTGATCACAATGTGACATAGGTGATGTATATTCCCAAGTAGAGTTGCAGTGGAATAGGAAAGAAGGCCTAAAGCTGAGTAAGGATGAGCTCAGGTGTGTTCGCACAGCCCACGTGCAGAGCCGGCACTGCGCTAATCACAGGCAGTGAGACATTGACCCGATGCGCGGCTGCAGAAATCAGGAAATGTCTCACTGCCTGCGATTAGCGCAGTGCCAACCTCCTGACAGGCTCTGCATGTGGAGTGTGCAAACACACCGGAGCTCATCCTCAAAGCTGAGAATGGATTTAATGGGATAAGGAAATATTCAGAGCGTGGCATTTGTTATTTATCTACATGGATAAACCAGTAAAGAGCTGGAGTTTACCTAGGAGCATAAGTAGGTATTGCATGATTGGGTTTGCTCGAAACAGGGAACATCATCCACAAAAAGACATTCATAATGGTAGTCTGCTTGTTTTCGGTGCACTGGATTTGCTTGCGGTCTGGGATGCTAGGCAAAGGTTTAGTTGGATATATTTGGGTCATGGCATTGGACCGTTTCTAATTTGGAAGGATTAGTTGGATAAGCTGGCCCCTGATGACCACCTTAAGGACGTTCCATAGAATCTCGGGTTTTTATGCCAGTAAAAGTTTTGAGGTTGAAATATTCTGTCAAGGATTTTATAATTTTTTGGTGGTCTCAAGAAAGAGAACTGAATACTTTCAAAATATTTGGACAAGCATGACAGCCAAACACTAGAAGTCAGCAATGCTTTGCAAATGTGCGTTGTGCTCCTGCTGGCTTTGTGAACCCAATGCCAGCAGAGCACAATTAAAATTAATGGAAGTTGTGGAAAAAAATAAATAAATAAGTCAGGAAGAAAGCACAGTCACATGACCTGCTCTACACCAATCTGCTGTTTTAAGCAAAACTCCATATAATACTGCAGGCATTATACAATGGCCTGCATTTTTAAATGGGCGATGGTATGCAGTATTACTAAATAGTATAACGCTTTCCTATTATAAATAGACCTCTCAGTAAAGGTTACGTTTAAGTGCAGTAACTTATCACAACCAATCAAAATCCATCTTGTACTGGCCTGCCCTTGGCAAAGTAAATTTGTAATATGGGTTGTTGCACTCTTTATGGTTATTAAACACAAGGCCAATAATTTTGAAATCTGTGACACTGATTGGGGAAAGATGATGGAATGGTTTTATTTTTATATTCTTATTCCTTTTGTCTCTCCCACCTACAATCACACTGAAAGGTCAGTAGGCTGGGACCATTGTACCACCATGAAGAGGCATAAGCAATGTAGGGAAGCAAGGTGAGCAGGACTAAATCAACCAGACAAAATTTGATTAGCAAGCAGGCTGAATGAAAGAAATCTATACCTGTGTGGCCAGCTTAAACCCCAACTCCAGGCAATTAAAAAATGATCCCATGTAGTAGGGGATGTGCCTGCATTGCAAAGGTTAATTGTTTTTTTTTATATGTAGAGGAACAATAAAAAAAAGGAGATATACTCACCTAATCCTCCGCTCTTCCCCGCAGCTAGACTGGTCACTGCAGCCTCTGCACCCCCACGCTTCACTGGTCAAGGGTCCCGATGTCAAGACCAGAGCAGGGTCCATAGCCCCGTTCTGGATGTGAGGGCACCAAGGGACAGCCCCCCCCGATCATAGGGGAGGGCCGTCTGCTAGAGGAGCAGAAGCTCAGTTAAGTAAAACGGTTTCTCCTCTCCCCTAGGAAAAATGAGCTATTAACACTCGAAGTACAGGCACAGCCCCACTGCAAAGGATAATTTTTTTTTTATCCGCCTGGGGTTGGGCTTTAAGTCTAGATATGTTAAAGTTTCTCGTGTTCAGCCCTGCTGAAATTTGAGCCAACATTAGAGAAATCCAGGAATATGTAGAGGAGAATAACTCAAAGCTGAATGAGTAGAAATTCTAAGGGGAGCTTATCAAGGCTGAGGGAAAATGCTGCGTTTACAAGAGAACGTAACAATATATGCCATATTGATAGAACATGGTGATTATAAGTATCTGTTTTTAAAAAGTATTGCTCATTTCTCTCAATCATATGTCTCTCATCTCTCTCCCCACTACCATCTTATTATCAGCTAGGCTGGCCAGGAGCTATACTATAGCAAAGTGTAGGATTTATTCACCCCGCACAGCTATAACAAGGCAACTACACTGTCTGCATAACTTGGGCTGGATCCAGTTCAGCAGGGCTCACCAGCACCATGTGCATACAAAACGCTTCTGCTGGCAGTGAGGTCCTAATGACTCATTCACAGCATGTATGAACTCCTTCCTCTGATTTGTGACTAGAACATACACAGGGATGGCAGGTCAATGGCAAAATTACACAGAAAGCTTTTTTCCTTTCCTTATTTTCCAGACATAATTTGAAGTCATAAATCACTACAGAGACAGCTGACCTCAAAGGCTCCTTGGCGGTGAGTGTGGAAACCCTTGGAGCGAGATTCTAACCTTCCACTAGTCCATGCTAAGGAGGAGCAACAGAGATGTGCTGGCTGGTGCTTAAAAATGAAGGTCTGTTTAACCCCAAGAAAACTGAAACAGTATTTGTATTTGCGTACAAAGTACGGACCACAGGTGTCTCAAATAAAGTTACCACACCCCATACAATACAAGCTCACTGAGGCCTAATCATTTGTAGATTGGATGTTGCCTGATGTTACAAACACAAGCACTGTCTGAACCCGTCTTCACTCTCCATGCTGAAAAACCTGCTTACAACAGATGTGAACACTTTAACATTACAGGTTTGTCAGAGGGTCATTTTAGTAAAGAGTTAAGAAAGAAAGCAGATCTGGCAGGTAACCTCCATAGTAAACTGTTGCTAAGCAACAATGTGCAAATAATATACACTGCAGGTCCTGGCTTGTGTGGAGCACAGCATTCAGTAGACAATCTCCTGTTTGTTAAGGAA
Organism: Aquarana catesbeiana; assembly: GCF_042186555.1. Taxonomy (NCBI): domain Eukaryota; kingdom Metazoa; phylum Chordata; class Amphibia; order Anura; family Ranidae; genus Aquarana; species Aquarana catesbeiana. Next base: position 201,444,993 of record NC_133331.1, read on the forward strand.
AAAAAAAAAAGCGTAAATATTAATTGCTTGCTTCCTACCAGCTGATTTGGGGGTGAACTTGTCTCTGTTGGCCGCGCATACAGCTAGGAGTCTGTATCCAAGGTCCAGATCGAAGCCTTGCTGTGCTGCTACTCTGCTAACCACCTGCAGGATGGAGGAAAATTATCTCAACAGAGAAATCAATATGGAATTTGTCAACCTTCTACAATGTTCAAAATGTAGAAAAGTACAGAATGCAATGTACAAAGTGAGCTAACTGTATGTCACACAACATGAATGAATGAATGACATTATGGCCAGCACAGGATGACTGACATTCAACCTGCAGCAGAACTTGGTGTAAACTTGCTATTGGGGCTGAGTTTCAAGACACAGTTTTAAAAAAGGTGATTAACACTGGTAACACTAGACCTCAACACCTGGGGCACATGCCATGGGTCTCCTGCTGGGTGTCAAGGTATTAGCGACATAAAAAACTGCCCAGAAAGCACTGCTGGGCAAAGTGATAACCCGCTCTACAGCACATTTATAGTCCCAGCGCTGAAATCACTGCAGAGTCAGTGAGAGGGAAGCAGAAGAGCATCTCCCGTTTCAGATGACACAATTGAGGGCAATTCCCCACTGTCCACCAATGCAATGGGGTCTTCACTGCTGACCAACAATCTAAAGTAGAGGGACTGACTAACATTATACGACTGGGGGGGGGGGGGGGTGCACTTCACTTCTGACCAACAGTGGAAAAAGGAGGGAGTACTTCACCGATAAACAGCAATCTAAGAAGGCGCCTGCCCCTCACCACTGAGCATAATCATAAAGGAGATACTTGTCCACGGACCAACAACCAAAGGAAAGTGGCACTTCTCCAATGACCAACAATATAAGGGGAGCTACTTTTTTTCTCTAGCCAACAATGCAAGGGGAGCACTTTATCACTATCATAGACTTTCACAATGAATTCTACAAACATACTACTGACCCCACTGCATTCTGTGAGCTAGTGTGCCCAAGGGGACCCTACTTCTTTCACAATCTTACCAATGGCCCTCATCAATGTGCTGTATGCATTTGGTGGTTCTCTCTTGGCACGGATCTTGTCATGTGAGAAAATAACTTATAATGCCTGAATTTATGGAAAGGACAAAATGAGCCCAGTCTAGGGTGTCAGGGTTTTAAAGGTGTATCAGTGTGCTAGATGTTTTACGATTAGTATAGTGAAATGAACAGTTATCGGCTGAGTAACAAACAATAGCAATAAACTAGTTTGGTCAATATACCAGCTTAGTAACCTTGCCTTCTAAATTGCCAAGAAGTTCATGGCAGTGATAAATTACAAGCAGCTAGCCATAGAATAATAATGCTGAAGAGAACATGATTCGCCAAACATACCGTTAAACAGCCCATTAGGCTCTGTTCAAAGGGTCTTTGAAAGGCTCGAGGATCTCCACACCAGTCCAAGAGCTCTGTAGCTGCATTGTGGAAGTTTGCTGGGTTTTGTAAGTGCTGAAAGGGAACAAAAACACAAAAAAGTAAGAAGAAAATCTAACAAGCAGTCCATGACGAGCTGCAAACATAAGATGGCAGTCAAAAGATCCCACTACACACAACTGTATTTTATCATAAAGAAAAGTATAAACATGCACTGAGCATATAACCTAGTCCCAAGCCTCATCTTAAGAGGGTTAGATTGTGACAACCAGCCCTCTATCCCCAAACCTTAAGCCGGCCATAGATGGTGGGATTTTTTTTCCTGCAACCCTGGGTTGCAGGAAAGAAAATCACTAGATCCACCCATCAACACAGTCCATGTTGATGGGAGAATCTCTTCCCCAGAGCTATTGTGTTCCTCTGGCCGGGGGCCCAGGGAGCCGTCCCTGCTGGGAGAACACACAAAGATTATTGCCGGCGGCTATAGCCACTGGCATTAACCGCATGAAAAATCCAGAAAATGAGAAGAAATGCAGCCATCACAGCTAAGAATTGGTAAGCTGCAATATAATAAATGTTTGCTTTTGGGTTTAATACTGCTTTAAGTCCAAAAATCTATTACTGGAGGAAAAGCTGTAAAGTGACCTTTCTTGGACCATACTCATACAGATTTTATACAACACCAACAGTCTGAGCAGTGCTTTAAAAATGGAGGGAGACAATACCGGTACAATACAACTCAGGTCAAGAGGCATCAGAGGGCCTTGCTCATTAGAGCTTACAATCTAGTAGTAATAAGCATTTGTTGAAAAGGAGGTCAGGAATAAAGAAATCATTTTTTTTTCCTTTTTTTTTTTTTTACAGAGGAAACCGGCAAAATGGATGAAGAAAAGTGAAGCAAGACATGGATCTTTGTGTTAGCCTTTCTAATAGAAAGAAATTGCCAGGACACACTGTTATGCTAATGGATGTGTAGGATCATATTAATGTCTGCAGATTGGCTCTACAAATCAGTCACGTGACCCTGCCCACACAGACTACACAACATTCCAGAGTATATTAAAGCAGATAACATTTGTCTGCTACACTGAGTCTGTCCTTTTCCTAGATAACGGCAGGTCTCATGACCTATTAGATCATTGGGTTTGTCTAGAACACCAAGGACTAGGCTACTATGAATAGCACATAGTAGGTGAAAATTATTGTTGAATTTGTTTGTAGGTCTTTTTTTAATTGGCTACAAACTTTCCCTAATTTCAATCAGTACTGTGAGATTGCTGAAATGAGAAAGTCACTGTTCAGGATGAGTTGCGTTGTCCCATGATGTCCAACAAGGCTGATAAGGTGTATTTATGTAAAGTTTGCATAACTATTTGTCTATTGAAAATGGCTGTACATCTGTTCTGTGTGAATGGGGCAAATTTGAAAGCATTAAGCTTCCGCATTATGGCAACGAGGTGGAGTTAAATCAGAACTACATTACATCTGAGCACCACAAACCAAAAATGCTATTGAATTCATTTTTATTATTCAAAAGTCCATCCATGTCTCTATGCTTTATTTTGCTGAGAGACCACTTTGAAAAACATCCCCCTAGCATTTCTGGCTGTGACCATCTTGAATAAAGGCAGATGATTCATGGCATTTCATGGCATGGCATTCACTTCCTGGAATCCTTCTGCCCTTAGCTCAGGCATGCAGACAGGAGGGTGTACTTACCCGAGAACCCCCCCACCCCCCTCCCAAAGACTTCTGGGATGTATATAATCAATAATCAGCCAATTACTGAGGAAATGTAAAAAAAAAAAAAAAAAAAAATTTAAAGTAAATACGATATACTTTCCTATTTTTTTAAATAATGCTAGCAGCTTAAAGTAATTCTAAAGTCTCATTTTTTTCCTCTATTAAATAACAAACATGTTATACTTACCTGCTCTGTGCAGTGGTTTTGCACAGAGCAGCCTGGATCCCCCGTTTCTCGAGTCCCTCTTTGGTGCTCCTGGCACCTCCCTCCTGTTGAGTGCCCCCACAGCAAGCAGCTTGCTATGGGGGCACCCGAGCCGAGCTGCAGCTCTGTGTCCATTCAGCCAATTAGGAGGGAGAGTCCTGGATGGCCGAGACACTCGTGGACATCGCTGGACAGAGATAGGCAGGTAAGTATTAGGGGGGCCGAGGGGGGCTGCTGCACACAGAAGGCTTTTTTATCTTAAACCATAGAATGAATTAAGATAAAACATTTTCTGACTTTACAACCCCTTTAAGGATAAAAAAATAGTCAATGTTGATTGAGAAAGTGAAGATCGGCTTTAAAGATTATGAAAACCCAACATTTCAGAATCCTAATATGTGCCTGCTGTACCATGTACTTGTATGGAAAAGTATCCTTTTCTCGTTGTATTGCTTCATTTGTGTGAAATCCTTGGTGATCCTGCCAGTCCCTCTGCTTTCCCATTAAAAATTGACCACACTAAGCAGGGCAACACACTGTGGTCAATTCTCTAGCTTTGCTGGGAACTCAGCCTGCTCACCTCCAATGATCAGACTTATCCTGACACCCTCCCCGTACAGCCTTTCACTGGGAAGATCAATGTACTGCTGTTTCTCCCCCCCCCCCCAGCTCCTATGCAGCTGAAAACAGAGGGTATGAGATCACTGATAAAAAAGGGGAAAAAAGTGTTTATTATATCTATAGACAATTGTTTTGCCTTTAATTTCTATTTTAAATTGAATTAGTTGTTTTACAAGGCGAGGGTTTAAAATCACTTTAAGGACCCTTATACATGGAGTGGGCTCCGTTGAAGTTCACCTGCTCAGCAGGGAATCTGTCTGCTGATCCCCGCTGAACAGACGGATGCCTGGTCCATGTCTGCTCTGCTCTTAGATGGAACTGAGGATCATGAGAAAATAAGTATTTTCTATAACCCTTAAGTCACTTTCATACTGGCGCAGTGGTTCTCAACCCTGTCCTCAAGTACCCCCAACAGGCCATGTTTGCAGGTTTTCCTTTATCTTGCACAGGTGCTTTAAATCTGAGTCAACGGCTTGGTATTTTGGACAGCTAATTTATTGAAGAGAAATTCCCAAAACATGGCCGGTTGGGGGTACTTGAGGACAGGGTTGAGAACCACTGCGCCAGTATGAAAGTGACTTAAGGGTTATAGAAAATACTTATTTTCTCATGATCCTCAGTTCCATCTAAGGCCATACTGTGGTATTTTTCCAACCCATTATTTTTCTTTAAGAATGCGCAACATTAAACCTGTAGAGGAAATAGAAGGAGAACATTCAAGTTACTCTAATGCCGCGTACACACGAGCGGACTTTACAGCAGACTTTGCCCAGCGGACTTTGACGGATTTTATGATGGACTTTCCGAATGAACGGACTTGCCTACATCCACCAAAGTCCGTCGAATTTGTACGTGATGACGTACGCCCGGACTAAAACAAGGAAGTTCATAGCCAGTAGCCAATAGCTGCCCTAGCGTGGCTTTTTGTCCGTCGAACTAGCATACAGACGAGCGGACTTTTCGACCGGACTCGAGTTCGACGGATAGATTTAAAACATGTTTCAAATCTAAGACCATCCAACTTTTGATCAAAGTCCGCTGGAGCGCACACACGATCGAATTGTCCGATGTAATCCAGTACGCCGGACCAAGTCTGTCGTAAAGTCCGCTCGTGTGTACGCGGCATTATTCACACAGCTTGTACCAGAGTTTTCGCTGGATTAACAGCTATGCAAACATTTTAGTGTGTGAATAGGACCTTTAGGTAGCTCAGGCTCAAACACAAAACAGAAATATTATTATTTAGGTGTACAAAATTAATACTTTGTACTGAAAACACCTGAAACTACAACCTGAAGATATCTTCCAAAATCCTATTGGTAAGACTCCATGCACACTGGCTTGAAAAAAAAAACGTTGCTTCTACATGAGTTTTGTATTCTGCCCGTAGAAGCAGCTCAATGTTATCCTATATGTATACACATTAGGACGTTAAGAGGCATATTTTGAGTTTAACGTTTAGAGGCAGCAAAAAAAACCCTTCTGGTTCGCGCTTCTGATTGGAGCTTGGAGGCAGAAAAAATGTAAAACTCTCCTAAACTTGTCTAAACTTTGCACAAAAAATGCTCTATATGAGCGTTTTTTACTCCAGAGAAAACAGACTTTTTTAAGCCCAGTGTGCATGGAGCTTTAGGACAGCATAAAGCGGGAATATTTCCGATTATATTAACCTACAATTTTTTGGAAAATAGACTGCATACCACCTCTAACTCTCACACAGACAACCTATAAAGAACTTCTAGAGAGTTTGTAACACACCAGTAACAAAGCAAATAATCTCTCTCATTTAAGAAATACATGTACCTAAAACCGGACCACCATTTCCAGATCATTTCCATAACCCAGACCATAAAATCATGCACAGTCACACCCATGTATGGACCAAACACTGGTATATGTATATGGTGGATATACTAACACCCCCCAGTTCCGTTCGCAACAGAACTTGCGAACAGACAAAAAAATTTGTGCGAAGACCGTTAAAATCTATGGGACTATGTGCTCATTTTAAAGGCTTATATGCAAGTTATTGCCATAAAAAGTGTTTGGGGACACGGATAGTGTCCCAGGGGACATGTATCAATGCAACAAAACCTTTTTAAAACCTCCCTTTTTTCAGGAGCAGTGATTTTAAGAGTGCTTAAAGTGAAATAATAAAAATAAAAGATTCCTTTAACTATCGTGCCTGGGGGATCCCCTTAGTCTGCCTGTAAAGTAGAGCATTTCCCCCTATGTTTAGAAAAGTACCGCAGCAAAATTACATTTCTACAGGAAAAAAACATCATTTAAAATTGCTCACTGCTATAATGTATTGCCAGATCCTAAAAACATCATTTAAAATTGCTCACTGCTATAATGTATTGCCAGATCCTGGCAATATACATAAAAAAATCATTTAAAAAAACAGTGTGGGTCCCCCCACCCCCCCCCAGTCCATACCAGGCCCTTTGGGTCTTGTATGGATATTAAGGTGAACTCCACGCCAATTTTTTTTTTTAAATGGTGTGGGGTCCCCCCCAAAATCCATACCAGACCCAAAGGGCCTTGTATGGACGGGGGGAACCCATGTCGTTTTTTTTTCTTAATTCTGTCATAGGGCTCCCCTTAGCCACTTCAATGCACTATATTATATGTTGTACACTGCACTATATATACACTACACTGAGTGAACTATATACTCTGAACTGCAGTATATATATTATATGGACTGTACTATATACTCTGATGAAAAATTGGGCCTTAGGTGTTGGTGGTGGCAGAACACGGTAACCCCTCACAGTTACTCTTGCTGGGCGCAGGAACGGTGCCTGGTGTTAAATATTATTTCAAAAATTGTAATTACATACCCCTGTTAAACAGGGGCAGAAACATTGGGCCTTAGATGTTGGTGGTGCCAGAACACTAACTCCTCACAGTTATTCTTGTTGGGTGCAGGAACGATCCCTGCTGTTAATTATTGTTTCAGAGGCTGCTTGCTCTCTTTTAGTGGCCTGTGAGCATCTGCCTCTCCTTGGAGACCTTCCGGACATGACCGGAATTTTATTTTATTTTATTTTTTTAACATCGCACTACACTGTATTTAAAACTGTACACACCGCCTGCATTGTATTAGAAACTGTACACCGCCGAATGCACTATAATATATATATATATACACATACATACACACACTAGTAGACTGTATGTGTGTGTGTATATATATATATATATATATATATATATATATATATATATATATATATATATCAAATACACTGCCACTAACTAACCTGCCTGCCTAATCCAGCTCAATCTCTCTATCTCCGTCCACTATAACACACTATACGGGCACTTATATAGTGTGGGGTGTTGACTTAGTCCCCCTGAGCCATGATTGGCCAAAGGAACCCTGTCTTTGGCCAATTATGGCTCTCTTTAAGGAGCGTGCTGTGATTGGCCAAAGCATGCAGGTCAGGGTGTATGCTTTGGCCAATCATCATACAGCAATGCACTGCGGTCTTTCAGTGCATTATGGGGCACTCAAATTTGCAGCGAACGCCCCATAAAATTCGCTGTTCGGCGAACACCAGATGTTAGAGTCGACCTCGAAGCTCATCCCTACTATCCACAAAGCCATTCCTCTTTTTAGAACACAACCTGCCTATCATAACCAGGATAATGGGAGAGCATGTAACAGTACAGTGCTACATTACATGTATTTTGCAAATATTCTTATTTAGGCCTCATGCACACTGAGTGTTAAAAAAGCTGCTTTTAGGGGCTTGATTTTTTCTTCTGCCTCTAAACACCCCTCCATGTTAACCTATGTGTCCATGCATAAACAGGTATTTAGAGGCAGAAAAAAAAAAACCCACTGCCAGCGTGTCCAGAAGTAGCAGCGTTTTGGCAGAAAAAGTTCTGGGTGCGTGTAAACGTGTCTAATCGCGCCTTAACATTAGGTCCGTCATGCGCCTTGAGCATTAATTTCAATAGGCAAAATAAACTATTATTCTGGCCAATGGAATGAATTAACGCCCAAGCATTTGACACGCCTAAACATGTCTAGACGCGTTTACAAGCATCAACCATTTTTTCTGCCAAAACTCTGCAGCCAGGAGGAAAGGCATTTAGGAGAGCTTGGCAAATGCCCTGTGTGCAAGGGGCCTAAAGTTGAACTCCAGGCAAACAGCTGAATGCACAGTGGTAATATACGTGGGAGGTATTCTATCTGCCAAAGGAATTTTATTTCTGTCAAGCGAATGTTGAGATGTATACAGCCCTATTAAGGCAGCACCTGACCTTTCTCTACTGTAATCAGAACAATGTAGTTACGTCAACTCCCTGTGTACAACATGTGATTGGGCATTGAAGAACAGCAGCAGACATTTTTTTTCTGCAGCCAGTAAACTCCCCAGCATGTTATCCTATGCGTCTATGCACACATAGGCTATTAGCAGTTTTTGGCAGGGGCTTTTTCTGGCTGGAAAAACCCCCAGAACTAGCAGGTTTTAAGAGAAGTTTTTTTAGCTGTAAAAAGGCTCCAACGCTGATAAAAGCTGAAAAACCCTGAAAAACTTGGCTATTCTGTGTTTATCAGCGTTTTTGAGCCATAAGCTTTTATGAGAGTGTAATTTAGCTAAAAAAAGCTAAAAAAATGCTACTGCAAAAACAGTAGTCCAGTGTGCATAAGGCCCTAAGCTCAACTTCCTACTCTATTTGCAGCAGGTTCCTTGTCATTCCATTAGCAAGTAGCACACCTGACTTTCCTCTAGCGATGCCCCTACAGGGCATTTCAAAAGGCCGATACTAAGCTAAATTCAGGTACAGTACTTATTCCAAAGGCATTTAAATACATTTACTGACATTTTTAATAAACTCATAACATTATTTGGTGTTATTTTTTTATGAGTCCGCCCAAAGCCTATTCTAAACCCTCGGGATTGGTGCACAATTTTGGCATTGTGGGAAGAAAATGACAGAGCAACCCCA